>NC_083586.1:69527274-69727274 GCF_027579695.1 Neoarius graeffei | reverse complement strand
ATATTTAGTTACAAAATTAAATATATACTTCATTCCACATATACACTTCATAAATATCCATATAAATATCTCATCTCATCTCATTATCTCTAGCTGCTTTATCCTTCTACAGGGTCGCAGGCAAGCTGGAGCCTATCCCAGCTGACTACGGGCGAAAGGCAGGGTACACCCTGGACAAGTCGCCAGGTCATCACAGGGCTGACACATAGACACAGACAACCATTCACACTCACATTCACACCTACGGTCAATTTAGAGTCACTAGTTAACCTAACCTGCATGTCTTTGGACTGTGGGGGAAACCGGAGCACCCGGAGGAAACCCACGCGGACACGGGGAGAACATGCAAACTCCACACAGAGGGGCCCTCGCCGGCCACGGGGCTCGAACCCGGACCTTCTTGCTGTGAGGCGACAGCGCTAACCACTACACCACCGTGCCGCCCCATATAAATATATAATTACAAAAAAATATATATATACTTTATACCATATATACACTTCATAAATATATATATAAATATATAATTACAAAAATAAATATCTACTACATACCTATCCCTGTAAATATGAAGATATCTATCCCCATAAATAAATATATACCATATACTAAGTTAGTTCTAATATAACAATCAACCCTATTCTATTTATCCCTCATCATCCTCCATTAACATACTTCCTCTTCAATATACTTGTTTAAAAAAAAATTTTTGTACCTTTTTTTAAACAGATTTATATTTGCACTTTGTTTTATTTCTGTCTCCAGTCTGTTCCATAAAGTCACCCCACAGCTCGATATGCACATGCTTTTCATATTTGTTCTAACCTTTGGTTTTTTAAAATTTAGTTCTCCCCTTAGATTATATCCCCCCTCTCTCTCACTAAACATTCCTTGTATATTTTTCAGCAATAGATTCTTTCTCGCTTTGTACATTATTTGTGCTGTTCTGAATTTGACCAGATCCATAAATTTCAATGTGTGATTTTATGAATAGTGAGTTTGTATGATCTCTGTATCCTGTTTTGTTTATTGTCCTTATTGCTCTTTTCTGTATTGTACATATCGGCTGCAGAGTGGTTTTGTAGGTGTTTCCCCAGACTTCGACACAATAAGTCAGATATGGCAAAAATAATGAGTAATATAGAGTATGCAAAGATTTACAATCAAGAATATATTTTGTTTTCCACAGAATTGCCGAGCACTTTGCCAGTTTTGCTCGTACATATCCTACATGAGGTTTCCAGCAGGCTTTAGGATCCAAAATCACACCAAGAAATGTAATTTCCTGTACCATTTCTATCTTAGTATTGTCTATTATCAATTCTACATTACAATCTATTTTGTGTCTCCCAAACAACATAATCTTTGTTTTGCTTAGATTTAATGATAATTTATTTTTGTCAAACCATAGTTTTAGTTTATTTATTTCAGTTGTGATTATCTCTAAAGTCTGCTGCAAATTCTCACCAGAGCAAAAAATATTGGTGTCATCTGCAAACAAAATAAATTTCAGTACTTGCGAAATTGTACATATGTCATTGATATATATTATGAATAATTTCGGACCTAATATTGACCCCTGTGGTACCCCGCATGTAATGTTCATGAAATCAGATTTATGGTCACCTATCTGCACAAACTGTTGCCTGTTTCTTAGATAGCTCGACAGCCAACTCTACCCAACTCCCCTAACACCACACTTTTCTAATTTACTTAATAATATACTATGATCAATAGTATCAAATGCTTTTTTTAGGTCCACAAATACTCCAATTGCTATTTTTTTATTGTCTATACATTTTGTGATTTCCTCTATTAGTTCCATTAGTGCCATCGATGTTGATCTGTCCGTTCTGAATCCATATTGACTGTCTGTAAGGAGGTTGTGTTTTTCAATGAATTTGTCCAATCTATCTGAAAAAAGTTTTTCGAGTATTTTGGAGAATTGGGGGAGTAAAGAAACAGGCCTGTAGTTTGTGAAATGGTGTCTATCTCCATTTTTAAACAATGGTATCACTTTTGCAATTTTCATTTTGTCTGGAAATGTACCTGATTGAAAAGATAAATTGCAGATGTGGGTGAGTGGTTTCACAATTCCCTCAATAACTGTCTTTACTGTTAACATGTCTATATCATTCCAGTCTGCAGAGGTTTTGTTTTTACATTTTCTTACAATTTGGATAATTTCTTCCTCATCAGTTGCAGTTAGAAAAATTGTACTTGGATTTCTGTCCCCCATATCTTCTATGTCCCCACATTGTGTTGTCTCGGTTTCCTTTATTTTTGCCGCTAAATCTGGTCCCACATTTACAAAGAATTGATTAAAACCATTCACCACATCCTCCATATTATTTATGATCTTATCATTTTCAGTGTAGTACTCCGGGTAATTTGTAGTTTTGGATCCATTTCTCACAATACCATTTAGTACAGTCCATATACCTTTAATATTGTTTTTATTTTTCTCCACTAATTTATTATAATAGTCTTTCTTACATATCCTTATAATATTAGTTAATTTATTTTTATATTTTTTATATTTTTCCTCTGCATCTATAGTTCGATGCTTTAAGAATTGTCTGTATAATATATTTTTCTTTTTGCAGGCATTTTGTAGCCCCTTGGTGACCCACAGACTATTTGTATATTTATGTATATTACTGTATTTCTTTATAGGACAATTTTTATTATATAGTTCATTGAATATTATTAAAAATTCCTCATATGCTTTATCAACATCTTTTTCTTTATAAACTACATTCCAGTCCTGTATTATTAAATCATTTTTTAGTGCAATCATGGTTTCTTCAGTTTTCACTCTTATATATTTATAATTTTTAGTATCCTTTTTCTTGCTATAATTACAGTAATATACATTAAAAATAGGTATGTGGTCACTGATGTCTGTTAATAGTAGTCCACTCTCTATATTATTTTCCAGGTTATTAGTAAATATATTATCTATTAAAGTGGTGCTGTGAGAAGTGATCCTGCTTGGCCTGGTAATAGTTGGATACAGTCCCATACTGAACACTGAGTTAATGAACTCTTCTGTCATTTTGTGTTTCTTATGATTAAAGAGGTCAATGTTAAAATCACCACAGATGTACATGACCTTCTGAGTTGATTTTATAAACATACTTTCCATCCAATCTACAAAAACTTCTATGCTTGATCCAGGAGATCTGTATATACAGCTCACCATTATATTTTTCATTTTTTCACAACATATTTCTATTGCAATACACTCCATCCAATCATCAACAGCTACCGTCATTTTATTATTAATTTTATATTCCAAACTATTATCAACATATATTGCCACTCCCCCTCCTCTTTTGTTCTTTCTATTGATATAATTTAATTCATACCCGTTCAGCTCAAAATCTACTCCCATCTCATCGTCGATCCAAGTTTCTGATATGGCTATTATATTGAATGGAGTATTGAACAGACTGAGATATTCCTTCATTTTATGGAAATTGGCATACAGACTTCTGGTATTGAAATGAATAATTGATATCTTATTTCCGTCTCTGATCTTTGCATTGTATTGATATTCAGTGTAATACCGGCAGCTGATATTGATGTTGCTGAAAAGATTATTTTCCGGATCAATATTATTTTCCATATCTTGTATTTTGTGCTCAGTATAATGGAAAGTGTCCAGTTCTTGTGTCCAGTGTCCAGTGTCCAATCCTTGTGTCATGATTGTAAATTGCTTTGATTGGCTCCCTCAGAATTTGTCCAGTTCCCCAATATCTCGGATGACCAAGATCTTGGCCTCTTCTGGAGATCCCTTCAGCTTGATGAAAATCTTGCAGTTTTGTGTCCAAGTGTTCTGGATTTTCCCCTGTTTCCTTAGGAGTCTTGCCTTTTTTGCAATGTCTGCATTTTTTTTGGTTAAGTGCTCATTTAAAAACACATCTGAGCCTTTCAGTTTCTTCCCTTGTTTTAACAATTGCATCTTATGCTTTCTGTTGGCAAATCTCATTATTACCACCGGTTTGCCTGTGTTGCTTCTCCGTGGGAGAGGGTGACATGCTTCGATGTTAGTGCTTTTTACCTCAATCCCCTTGGAGTGCAGGAATGCTAACACCTGTTTCTCCACAGAGTTAGCATCCTCCTCGTTCAGTTCCTCTCCATCTCTTCTCACCACTGCTCCAGCATATGAGCGGGGTTGAATTTGCAGTCCGGTCACAATGATGTCATTTATCCGGGTGTACTGCTCCAGCTCCTCCACTCGGTTCTCGAGAATGGCGATCCTCTTTTCCTTCTCCGTGTTCTGCAGCCTCAGAGCTTTGACCTCTTCTACCAGGTCCAGGATGGTCTTCTGCTGCATCCTGACAGCAGAGATTTCTTCACCCAGAAAGTCGAGGGATTTTTTAATATTGTCTATCTCCTCAACCATAGGAGCTCTCTTCGGGGGCATTGCGTTGGTTGTTGTTACGCGGCCCGTTCCACCACAGACCACCACAGAAGCTCCAATACCAACAGACTGTTAATTTCAATGACAAAAAAATTCAGTGTATTAACTGAAAGTCAGACAACTACCTATGTAGAAAAGATTATAATCATGTGAGTAAAGTGATGAGAATCTTTTAGTCCCATCCAAAAGCCTGATCTAATTTCATTAATTTCTGTTCAAAATCCTCCAACCCTAACTTCAGTTCAATACAATATACTATAAGTTAAAACTATAGTGAATTCAGAAATTATTCTAATACTTCTATTGATAAGTTGCTCATGAGCTCATACTCTAAGCTGTTTTTCTTAGCACAATTGCACTTTTTGACTATATAGCTGTTAGGGTTGCTGGAGGTGTGGTGAGTTAGGACCCAAAAGCAGAACACGCACACAGACAGTAATCTAAGTAGTGTAGTAAGTTTAATCCAGAAAGAGGCATGGCAAAAATGTAAACAAACTTGACTAAGAAAACAATAACTGAAATAGTCCAGATATATATAAAAAAATGTGAAACTTGACTTGGAAAAACAAGGCAGGCAAAGACATGAAAAAACACTTGGAGGAAAAAACATAAACTCTTGAGACAAAAAAAACATCTAGAGTCTACATACGAGATGTTCTGGCACTGTCTGTGGCTGAGAATGGCATTTAAAAAGGCAGCGGTGGTAATCAGGAAGTGAATGCAGGTGAGCGCTCACTGAACGGGGGAGCAGGCAGGATGGAATTCCCGTCCCAGATCTGGATCGGAGCTGACGTGGAAGATCCACAAAATCAGGAGCGGATGTCCGGGACGGAGCATGACAGTACCCACCCTTCAACAAGAGCCTCCAGGCACTTTAGGAAGAGTGTCAGGGTGTTGCCAGTGGAAGTCAGATGAGGGTTGGGTCTAAGATGAACCTGGTGGGGACCCAACTTCTCTCCTCAGGACCGTAACTTTCCCAGTCCACCAGGTACTGAAGTCCTCTGCCTCGCCGCCGCACCTTCAGCAGCTTTTTGATGGTGTAGGCTTTGCCGCCATCTATGAGCCTGGGGAGAGGAGGAGGGGTTTGGAGGGTGGGAACAAAGAACTGGAGACAAGAGGTTTCAACTGTGATACGTGGAACATGGGGTGAATGTGTCACATGGTGAGTGGTAATGGCAGTTTGATGGAACATGGATTGATTTACCTTACTGACGAGGAAGGGTCCTACATATCTGGGAGCCAGCTTGTGGGAGACGGTTCTGAGAGGCAGATGGCGCGTGGAGAGCATGACTCGCTGCCCCACCCGGTAGGTGGGAGCCTTAGAGCAGCATTTGTCGGCCTGCCTCTTGGATGCTAGGGTGGAGCATAGGAGTCTTCTCTGGGCCAATGCCCATATCCTCCTGCAGCGGCATATGAAGGTCTGGGCTGAGGGTATGGCGACCTCCTCCTCTTGGTTGGGGAAGAGTGGTAGTTGGTAGCCTAGGGAGCACTGGAAGGGTGAGAGACCTGTGGCAGATGAGGGCAGAGTGTTGTGAGCATATTCAACCTAAGGTAGGTACTTACTCCAAGAACTGGCATCCCTGGACGCCATGCACCTGAGTGCCATTTCCAAGTCTTGATTTGCCCGTTCCGCCTGGCCATTGGTTTGAAGGTGGAATCCTGATCAAATCAAATCAAATCAAGTTTATTTGTATAGCGCTTTTAACAATAAACATTGTCGCAAAGCCGCTTTACAGAATTTGAACGACTTAAAACATGAGCTAATTTTATCCCTAATCTATCCCCAATGAGCAAGCCTGTGGCAATGGTGGCAAGGAAAAACTCCCTCAGACAACATGAGGAAGAAACCTCGAGAGGAACCAGACTCAAAAGGGAACCCATCCTCATTTGGGCAACAACAGACAGCCTGACTATAATATTAACAGTTTTAACAGGTATAACCCTCAACTGTCCTCATGGGGCCGTCCTTCACAGGAGCGGTGCGATAAAAACTCTGACCAGACACAGGGCACCAGGATGGATCAAGCAGGTCCGAGGGGCAGAAGAGGCCAGCATCTCAATCCCAGGATCAACATGTAACTCAGAGGGACAGACTGGGGGGGGGGGGGAAGAGAGAGAGAAAGAAAACACAGGTTGTTAGGTATGCCCTAAAAATGACAAGTATTAAATCTGTGTGGTAGGCTCGCAGAGACGAGAGTCTGATGAGAGACTACAGGAGGTCCCAATGAGTTTGCAGAAGGCCCTCCAGAACTGCGCAGTGAATTGAAGACCCCAGTCAGAGACGATGTCAGAGGGGAGTCCATGTATGTGGAAGATGTGGAGGATGAGAAGTTCAGCAGTTTCTTTAGCTGTGAGAAGCTTGGGCAGAGGGATGAAGTGGACTGACTTAGAGAAACGGTCAATGACTGTGAGAATGCATGTGTTGCCACCTGAGTTGGGGAGTCCTGTGACAAAGTCCAGAGCGATGTGTGACCAGGGTCGACGAAGAGTCGGGAGGGGTCTCAGCAAGCCGGCAGGGGGTCGATTGGCTGTCTTGTTCTGGGCACACATGTCGCAGGCTGCCACGAACTCCTGGATGTCTCCCTTGATTGATGGCCACCAGAAACATTGTTGAATGAGTGCCAGGGTTTGAGCAGCTCCCGGATGACAAGCCAACTTGGAGCCATGACCCCACTGCAGCACCTGGGTTCGCACAGAACAGGGAACAAGCAGTTGGTTACATGGTATATTGCTGGAGTTACCAGCCCCGGGGTCCTGCTCCAGGGCCTTCTGCACTAACATCTCTACCTCAAGTAGGGTGGCCCCCACCAGACAACATAGGGGGAGGATGGTTTCAGGCATTCTAGACTCCTCCTGGTTGGAAGAGAATATCCTGGACAGGGCTTCAGGTTTGCCATTCTTGGAGCCAGGGTGGTAGGAGAGTATGAACTGGAATCGGGAAAAGAAGAGAGCCCATCAGGCTTGACATGAGTTGAGACGTTTGGCAGACTTGAGGTATTCTAGATTTTTGTGGTCAGTCCAGACAATGAAGGGGAGATCCGGCCCCTCGAGCCAGTGTCTCCACTCCTCCAAGGCCAGCTTGATGGCCAACAGCTCTCTGTCACCGATGTCGTAGTTCCACTCAGCAGGGGACAGCTGGCAAGAGGAAGAAGCAGGGGTGGGCCTTGTTATCATTGGCCCTCTGGGAGAGAATGGTTCCGACCCTGGATTCGGAACTGTCGACCTCCACAATGAACTGCTTGGCCAGGTCGGGTATGGTGAGGATGGGTGCTGTGGTGAATTTGCGTTTGAGCATGGAGAAAGCTTTCTCTGCTTCCTCCCCCACTTGAACAGACTCTTGATTGAGGTCAACGCTGTGAGAGGTCCAGCCACCATGCTGAAGTTGCGGATGAAGCGCCTGTAGAAATTAGTGAACCCCAGGAAACGCTGGAGCTCCCGCCGCAAGGATGGGGTGGGCCAGTTAGCGACTGCCTCAAGCTTGAGGGGGTCCATCTGGATCGTCGCTGGGGAGATGATGAACCCCAGAAATGAGATGTAGCTCTGGTGGAACTCACTTTTTTCCACCTTGACAAACAGCTTATTCTCTAACAGGCACTGGAGGACCTGCCGGATGTGACCCCGATGTACCTCCAGGGAGCGGGAGAAGATCAGGATGTCATCCAGGTACATGAAAACAAAGATGTTGAGATAGTCCCTTAAGACATCATTCACGAGTGCCTGGAAGACAGCAGGAGCATTGGTCAGGCCGAAGGGGACTACGAGATACTCGTAGTGACCCATGGTGGCATTAAAGGCTGTCTTCCATTCGTCTCCCTCCCTGATCCTGACAAGATGGTAGGCGTTACGTAGATCCAGCTTGGTAAATACCTTGGCTCCCTGAAGTAGTTCAAAGGCTGTGGTCATGAGCAGTAGTAGGTAGCAGTTCTTGACCGTGATGGCGTTGAGACCTCAGGGGCGGAGCGACTTGTCTTTTTTCTCCATGAAGAAGAATCCTGCCCCTGCTGGGGAGTAGGAAGGGCAGATGATCCCAGCTGCCAAGGACTCAGAAATGTACTTCTCCATGGCTTGCCTTTCGACAGGAGAGAGAGAGTAGAGTCGTCCTTTGGGTGGCGCCATCCCAGGCAGGAAGTTGATTCCACAGTCATAGGGTCTGTGAGGAGGGAGGGACACTGCTTGGGTCTTACTGAAGACAAGCTTTAGATCCAGGTATTCCAGAGGCATGTGAGAGAGGTCGGGAAACTCGCTGGCTGAAGGCTGCAGTGGCTTGGTGGGAGGCAGAGCGGAGTGCAGGCAGGAAGCTAGGCAGGACTGGCTCCAGCCTAAGATGGTGTTGTCGGCCCAGTTTAGGTGGGGGTTGTGCTGCATTAACCAAGGTAATCCTAGAACAATGGGTACATGGAGGTTGTTCATGATGTGAATTTGGATGGTTTCAGAATGATTACCGGTGAGGTGGGTGATGGTGGTCAAGCCAGTGCCATTGAGTGTCAGGACAGTGAGAGGAACGTTAAGAGTGAGTAGCAGGATTCCCAGACACTTGGCGGTGGCAGAGCAGATCAGGTTCCTGTCTGCCCCTGAGTTGACAAGGGCCTGGAGGTGGTGATGCTGGTTGTGAAAGATGATGATGACAGGGAGTAATGGTCAATCAGCAGGGGGCTGGTTTCGAATGTTGCCCACCAGGGCCCCTCAATTCACAGGTGGGCTCGTCCTTTTAACGGGCAGGCTCAGCAGATGTGTCCCAGCTGACTGCAGTAGAAGCAGGCCCCTGTGCTCCGCCAGCACTGTCGTTCTTCAGCTGACACCCGAACCCAGTCTACCTGCATGGGTTCGACGGACGAGGCGGGAGAGGAGGTGAAGGTGGGGCAAGTCTTCTCTCTCCTCCGTTGCTGGATACGGGCGTCGATATGGTTGGCGAGGCCCATGAGGCTGGTGAGGTCCGACGGCAGTTCCTGTGATACCAGTTCATCCTTAATGGCGTCGGACAAGCCGTGCAGGAACGCATCGACCTGGGCACTCTCATTCCAATTGCACAATGCCGCCAATGTCAGGAACTCGATGGCGTAGTCTGAGGTAGACCGGGACCCCTGCCACAGCTCCATGAGTTCTCTAGCCGCCTCCCGGCTGAACAGAAAGCAGTCAAAAGTTCGCCTCATCTCCTCAGAGAAATCTTTGAAGTTGGAGCAGAAATGTGCATCAGCGTCCCAGACCACTGTTCCTCACTCCCTGGCCTTGCCAGTGAGGAGCGTGATGGTATACGCTACCCGGGAGCATTCCATGGGGAAGGCCAGAGGTTGCAGCTCTAGGATTAATGAGCATCGAGACAAGAATGATCTGCAAGTACCTGGTTCTCCATCGTAGGGTTGAGGTGCTGGGAGTCTTGGCTCATGGAGAAAGGTGGTGGCAGGAGCTGGAGTCAGAGATGGCTGGGCAGGGGTAGGCATGGCTTGATAACACTGCATCTGCATGGTGAGGAGGTTAAGTGAGTTGGGCAGGGTGGCGAGGGTCTGATTGACTTGTCATAGGTCTTGTTGATGGGTCCCGAGGAGAGTCCCTTGTTGTTGGATGGCCATTCTCAGATGGGCGAATTCTGTTGGATCCATGTTGGCCAGAATGTACTGTTAGGGTTGCTGGAGGTGTGGTGAGTTAGGACCCAAAAGCAGAACATGCACACAGACAGTAATCCAAGAAGTGTAGTAGGTTTAATCCAGAAAGAGGTGTGGCAAAAATGTAAACAAACTTGACTAAGAAAACAATAACGGAAATAGTCCAGGTATAAAAAAAACCCCTGAAACTTGACTTGGAAAAACAAGGCAGGCAAAGACATGAAAAAACACTTGGAGGGAAAAACATGAAAAACTCTCGAGGCAAAAAAATGGCTAGAGTCTACATACGAAACGTTCTGGCACTGTCTGTGGCTGAGAACAGCGTTTAAAAAGGCAGCGGTGGTAATCAGGAAGTGAATGCAGGTGAGCGCTCACTGAACGGAGGAGCAGGCAGGATGGAATTCCTGTCCTGGATCCAGATCGGAGCTGACGTGGAAGATCCGCAAACTCAAGAGTGGATGTCCAGGGCAGAGCGTGACAATAGCACGCAGTTATTGAAGCAAGTTAAATATAATAACACTATCTGGTGTCACCCAGATAAGGATGGGTTCCCTTTTGAGTCTGGTCCCTCACAAGGTTTCTTCCTCATGTCATCTCGGAGTTTTTCCTTGCCACTCTTGCCTCAGGCTTACTCATGAGGAATAAATAAGGGCTTGCTCATTAAGGATAAATTCATACATTTAACAATTGTTCTCAAATCTTTTTTCAAAGAATGCTGTGATATGTGGTTTTGAGAGCTATTCAGAGATTAAATGCAAAGAGACAATCTTGATCAGAGGCCAGAAATAAACCTGCTAAGGCTTAATTCTGAACTAAAACATTTATTACGTTGTATGCGATGATATCAGGTGCTCAGCTCTAACCTGTTCTCAGATCTTGGAGATGTTGCAGGCCTAAGAGATGTGAAATGACTGTGTAATTTGGCAATTCATATGGGTAAAGGATAGGTTTCTTATTGCTTCGATAACTGCTAGTTTGAAAACTTTATAGAGCCAATGTGCCAAGCCAAGATGTTTATTATCATTGTAAGAGTCACAATCTCTCTGCCACAATTTCTCTGATGGAGTGAATTTAGCTCAGTATGATGCATTGGGTTAAAGGATTCAAGCCAATCTGATCTTGTTATATTGATCTTGATATTGATGTGGGCTTTGTATTGGGTACCAGACTCACTCAGATCCGTGAGATCCATTTTTGTATTTTGATTGTGTTATTAAAACATTCATGAAGCAACTGAAAATGATTCTTCTACAGGCTAGACATATCTTGAATTTAGTTAGTGTAGAACCTGCGCCAAAAAGGATTTATGGGTTATTTTGTGTGCTTGAGTGACAATCAGAGCTCATCTTAAGAGGGCAATTTCAAATATTGCTGGTTAAGTTTGAGTCTAGTTATGTTTCAATTTTCAAGCAGTTTTCTTTAAAGTGCAAGTATGGTCATTATACTATATTGTGGGGTGAAACTTTTCCCAGAATTCTTCTCTTTTTTTTAGCAGTGCTACATTATCCAGGGCATGAAGAAACAGATTTTAAACATTCAGTCACACAGTCATTCAGCCATTATCCTTCATAAATCCAAGAGAACCTCAATAAGCCCAGTTAGTGTGGCAAATGTGACAGCAGTAAGATAAAGGGCAGATATTCTGCATCTAGAGAATTGGGTAAAATAATCTGAGATAATCTCATCCTGAAAGGAGACAAAAATATTGATGCCTCAGTACTGAATTAGGGCTTGCATGCAGTACTGAGTGTGTCCCATTACAGGGACAGACACAAACATGGTGTTCAGTTGTTCTTCAGATGTATACTGAATTATCAGAATACAATAAAATGTCTCAAGATATTAAAATAAGCATTCAGAAAAAAATCAGTCAAAAGGCATTCATGGACTAAAAATTGTGATAAGGAAAAAGTACTGAAAGGATTTTTTTTTTAGAGAAATTGATTGAAATTTGTATCCTGAATATCTGAGCAAGTATTCTAGTTTTTCAGATCAACTTCAACCTTCGTGTTTATCACATGGTGTGTGTTATTACTCAGACAGACCTTTCCTAGCATTTGTTAGGTTTATGTTAAAATGGACATTAGAATGAGCACAAAAAGTTGTCTTAAACTCTGTTCAGTCTGGATTAGATTTACCTGAAGAGCTGCAGTAATGTAATTATTACTGGAGTATTTCTGGTAGGGGCACTGGTGGGTGAGTGTTTAGGGCCTTTATCCTTTAATTAAATTTTAAATTACTTTAGATAACTGCCTCTGCCAAGTAAATAAATGCCAAGGATAGGGCTTTGCTAAGGTTATGAGATATACTGCAAGAAAACGAGGCAAACACCTGACCAAAGCCCCTTTCAAATATGAAATCAGTTATTGTATGTGGTGAGAACAACATGGGATACATTTTCAGAATGGAAAAGTATTAGCTGTCATACATTCCTGCCTGACTATATTTAATAGAATGCTATGGAGCATGATCTTCCCTGAGTCGTGAACCACGCAAGACCGGATATTACATATAAGCAACAAGGTGGCAAATCCATTGTTGTGAAAAGCCCAAGCTGAGATATTCATCAGTTAGCAACATGGCACAAGTTGAGCTGCATCACGTCTCTATTGAGAGATTTCTCTTCCTGTTTCTGAACATTTGTTTTGTTCAAGCAAAGGCTATTTATTGCATTTTTGGTTGCATCTGATGTTTCCTTTGCTTGTTGTTTTGAATTTGCTGCTGGTTGCTTTACATTGAGGCAGTACGATTGCTGTCACAATATCATTATATTATCATTTACAACACCACCAGCAATGCCACGACTGTCACAAAACATAAATCTGAAAAGATTTCAGGAAATGCTATTAGGTCAATAGAGGAGAGATTAATGTTTCAACTTCACTGTTTTGCTCCCATTCTCACACGACACCATTACAGCATAATATTAATAAATAAACAGCTTTCAGTGTGATTGCGAACAGAGTACAAAAGTGACAGATACTGTGTCTGCCCTCATAATCAGTTCAGACTTTACTGACACCACTCAGAGCTGGTATATCCTTCTGTATCTGTGAATGTGTGTACATATGAGACAAAAAACAGTGAAGCAAATGGTAAAAAAAAAAAAAAGCCTACATCAAACTAGATGAAGCTGATTGTGCAGTAAACTGCCCAAAACTATGTTGGGAAAATGTCTGTTTTTGTTTTTTCCTTTGGCTTTAATGGACTATTAACACTTTCATTTTACTGTGACTGTTTTTTTTTAATCCCACCCACTCCTGAAGGAATTCCTCCCACACTTATGTTTGTCTTTTAAAGCTGAATAAAATGAAAATAAATTCCAAACACTGCAAATTCCATTATGACCAGTATTATGTGTAAGAACTTCTCAGAGCTGCAGGTTGCATATCACTATCTAGTTGCCTTCAGTTAGATTAGAATCAGATCTGCAGAACATGTCAGCTCAAAGAGACTGATCCAGACTCAGCTTTGGACGCTACTGAGGCTGGAGTTGAAAATAGTGTTAAAACCTCCAAGACACTTCTGTAGACTTCACATCATCCAGCCATTGTTAAGCTATAAGATTTCCACACTGTGCTCTGCTCTCAGTTTATCAGTAATTTCAACAGCCAGTTCATCCACACAATGGCAGTTTAACAACTGGTACATCATTCTAAAAACTGTTAAAATTTTTAATTTGATCATTGGGCTGCTTTTGGATTTTCCTCAACTCCTTGGACATGTTAAGACTTGCAGGGATTTATAATGAAGGTGTGGTAGAAGTGTGTCTCACCCTCCTGTCTGTCTGTCTGTGACTTTTCACCACAATAACAGCTCATGGAGTGACAGTCTCTCTCTCTCTCTCTCTCTCACACACACACACACACACACACAAAACATTTTCTTTCTTGCTCCTCTTTTCCTAACTTTCACTCTTATATAACACACACACACACACACACACACACACACACACACACACACACACACAGTCGACAGCCTCTCCTAATGAAGCCCTCAGGGTCCCCAGCAGATCTTCTGTCTGAGAGATCCATGCCTTACCACACACATGCACACATAATACAGACGTGAAGACAGATAGAGTTAGAGGGACAGATAGGTGTGAAGGACATGATCTAAGATACTGGTGAATTAATATCTATATCACACACACACACACACACACACACAGAGCTCATAAACAGATGGATTTGTTGGTTTATTTATTTCAACAATGAGGTGTTGAAGTGCAGTGTGATTCTGAGATATAACTGCATTCTTATGGACTTCTGTGTATAAACCTGCACATCCTGTATACACCATCCAACATGAACACCCAATCTGTTTGCAGCACAGAGTGGACGGGGGGGGGAGTTCAGTATAAAGTCCATCCTGATCACTGAATATTTGTCTATTTACAATACAGTACAGTGAGATTCAGAGAGAGAGAGAGAGAGAAATAAGGATGAAGAAAGAGAGAGCATGTGGAGGAAAGAGACAGAGAGGCATCAAGAGTAAGACAGAAAGAGGATATGACCTTTTAATATGACTGACATAAATTTAGTTTGAGTATGGAGCAGAGAGAGAGAGAGAGAGAGAGACTGCGATAGTGAAAGTGGAATGCAGAGAGAGACAGTGAGAATGAGACAGGCAGAGGAAAAGTGAGGCAGATTTGGTGGTTTATGTCGCTGTGGTTTATATTTATGATACAGATTTGGTGGTTTGGTTGTAACATCAGTGAGAGTCAGACAGATGGAGAGACAGATAGAGAGAGAGACAGTGAGAGGAGGGCAGAGCTGAGCAGTAGTGAGAGGGGTAATAGGGGGAGGGGTGGGGCAGGTGACCCGGGTGGGCGGCGTCTGTGGCGTGGGCCATTACACAGCGGTGTGTTACAGCAGGTGATGCAGACGGAGTTGAGCTTCCCTGTACAGAACTGCTGATACCCTGATGATGCAATCAGACATGCCCCAGACGATGCACATGACTTCCTGTAGTGTATACCTATACACACACACACACACACACACACACACACACACACACAAAAATAAGTAACCTGAATTAATATTTGATGAACAGAAAGTTACATTTTACAGAAGAATCATTTCGCTCTATGTTGTGTTTTATATATATATATATTTTCCCCAG
The DNA here is from genome assembly GCF_027579695.1 of Neoarius graeffei. NCBI lineage: Eukaryota > Metazoa > Chordata > Actinopteri > Siluriformes > Ariidae > Neoarius > Neoarius graeffei. Next base: position 69,712,115 of record NC_083586.1, on the reverse strand, counting down.
ATATTCATTCCTGTTATGATGCCAAATTGTGTTTTGTTTTTTATGTATTGGTGGGCACATGAACATTTTTTATATTTGTCATGGAATGAAGATGGAGGTGAATGCAAGTGCAGTTTTTTTTCCACATGACAACACACAAAACAAGGATAATGAAACAAAAATGAGGAATAACGAGCTGAGGTAACAGTTTAAACACAGCATGAGTCAGAAACAGCGACAGACAACAACAACAAAAGACAAAAGCTAAACACCAAGTGACTTAAATACTAGTGCTCATTTAACATAAACTTGCATCAGGTGCGAACAGTCATGTGGCACGAGCGTCATAAACATGTGCACTGCAGTGGTTGATGGAAGTTATAGTCCTGCACTATTGGGTGCAATCACGACTTTTTATTTTTTTGACTAGATTTTTTTTTCTTTTTAATTTTTTTTTATTTAAGATTTGATTGACAAGGACAGTGCACTTTAATAAACATAAAATGTAAATTTGCCAGAATGGCTGAATAATGAAAGGTTTTTTTTTTTACATCTGTTGTCCATAGACCAATGTTAAAAGGTCAGATATACCTAAAAAATTACACAGAATAGTAAAAAACTGTCAAACAAATCTTAAATAAAACTTAAATCTCTCATTTTCCTTTTTGCTATTGATTTGTTAATTTCATTGGTACATGATTATGTGGTTTTAATGTTTCCTCTTTTCCCTTCTTTTTTCCTCTCCTCTTTTATGTGTGATTTAATTGTAGTTTCAGGTTAAAAGTAAAGACATGATTTCTACTTTATAAATTATACATCACCAGTAAAACAATCTGTGCCACTACACTAATACTGATTATTTCCCACAGATGCCATTATAATTTTATCATGAGTCCTGAGTTGTTATTCAGTTAACTCACAAATCCTGCTTTTTTTAAATAAAAAAGATCAAATAAAAAAATAAAAATAAATGGTTAAACCCTTGCTGGGATGAGAACTCTTTTTTCATGCATTATTATTTATATTTTTTATTATTTATATTAAATAAACTCATAAGTAAATCTGTTAAAAGACTCTAACATAAAGCATAACACCAACATATTTATCCTTTGACTGTCTCATCAATAAATAAATATGCAATCTGTAATCCTTGGCATAATCACACACACACACACACACACACACACACACACACACACACACAAATGCAAGGTGTGGGTTATATCTCACTGACCTTGCTCATCATTTAATGTGTAAATCATTTTATAAAATCAAATTAAATAAAACCAGAAGCCCACAGAGGTTTCATGTGGAACATCGAACCTGCTTATAATCTTACAGCTGTATTCTTATTCAGGATCCATCACAGAGCTGGGGATTAGTCCATGAAGGAAGCTAACTAAATAAGCCAGTCTTCGTAAGAAATCCCAGCTAATTTCAGTTCCACAAACGAAGCCAATTGCAAGCCTCACTGAGTTACTGTGGCAATATATGCACTTCAAAAAACCTACTCCATGTCAGGCTCATTTTGAAGCTTAGTTAAGTTTGATGAATTCTACTGACCAACTCTGTGCTTTTGTAATCCTGCCCATGGGCAGAAACTATACTCTGGAACATCATGCACACTGATGGGAATATGTAGTTGGTCCATTTCACAGAAACATTTATAAATAGTTTATATAAAATACTGAGTTTCTCATCAAAACATGAGTTAATTGCTTATAGTATATTTAATTTAAACAAATACCAAATTAAATATCTATTAAATTAATTAAATTCAGTTGTGCATGGTACAGTAGTGTCATAAGTTGTGTTACTGCCTCACTGCTCCAGGGGCCTGGGTTTAATCCCAAGCAGAGGTGAGTGCATGGTGTTAGATTTTATTCCATACTGTAGGTTTGAAAATATAGTGCCCTCCACAATTATTGGCACCCCTTGTAAAGTTTAGTAAAAAGGGTGAGAAAAAAATCCACCTTTTGGTGAAGTCACTTCATCTCACACTGAAAAAATGAGAAAAATCCAACATTTAATTGAAATAAATTTATTCAGAGAAAAACAAATCCCTCATCAAGAAATAATTATTTTCAACAAAAACACATGTTCCACTATTATTGGCACCCCTGCATTTAATACTTTGTCCAACCCCCTTTGTCAGTAAAACAGCACTGAGTCTCTCCTCTAACATTTTATAAGGTTGGAGATCCAGAGCAGGGCATTGAGCCCATTCCTCTTTACACAATCTCTCCAGATCATCCAGGGTCCTCGACCCTCTCTTGTGCTCTCTCCTCCTCAGCTCAGCCCACAGGTTTTCACTGGGGTTCAGCTCAGGGGACTGAGACATTCAGGGCAGAAGCTTGATTCTGTGCTCAGTAAACCATTTTAGTGTTGATTTGGACAGATGCTTCGGATCATTGTCCTGCTGGAAAATCCAATGACAATCTGGTTTTAGTTTCCTGTCAGAGGACCAGATTCTGATTTAAAATGTCCTGGTGTTTTATGGAGTCCGTGATGCCATGGACCCTAACAAGGTTTCAGGGCCTTTGGAGGAAAAACAGCCCCAGAACATCACAGAACCTCCACCATATTTTACAGTTGCAATTAGGTTCTTTTCATTATAGCCATCCTTCTTTTTACACCAAACACACCACGAGTGTTTATTGCCAAAAAGCTCCATTTCTGTTCCATCAGACCAAAGAACACAGTTTCAGTCAAAGTTGTAGTAGCATTTCACAAACTTCAGGTGCTTACGTTTGTGGTTAACTGACAGAAAAGGCTTTTTTCTGGAACCTTCCAAATAATCTGTTGCAATGGAGGTGGAGTCTGACGGGGGTTTTGGAGACTCAGAAACCCCAAGATTTTACTTTTTCTTGTAATTCACCAACAGTGACCCTTGGGGATTTTTTTTTTGTCTCCCTTACCCTCCTCACTGTACGTGGGGGTAAAATAAACTCGGCTCCTCTTCCAGGTAAGTGTGGAACAGTTCCAGTTTCTGTCCACTTTTTTTTTATTTTTGCCCTCACAGTAGAAATGGACATTTTCAGGTGAGGAGCTGTTTTTTATCCCCATTTCCTGACTTATGAAGGTCAACACACTTCTCCCTCATTGGGTTTGTGTGTTCTCTTATCTTTCCCAGGTTGATGTTGAGGGAATTTTGCCTCTGTGTCGCCTCATATTTATTCCGCAATTAATCAGGAAGTCATGGATTACAGCTTGAAAGTTCCTGCACATGCCAATCAACTCAAACATGTCCAATTTAAATGAGAAACACGCTTCAGGTACAGTGTGTTCATGATCATTTCCAGGGGTGTCAATAATAGTGATACGTGTGTTTTTGTTGAAAATAATTTTTTTAATGAGGGATTTGTTTTTCTCTGAATAAATTTATTTCAATTAAAGGTTGGATTTTTCTCATTTTTTCAGTGTGACATGAAGCGACTTCACCAAATGATGGATATTTTTTCTAACCATTTTTACTGGTCTTTGCGGGGGGGGGGGGGGGGGGATAATTGTGGATAGCACTCTCCATGATCAAATCATGTTGACTGTACAAAAATTGTGTTACTGCAAGTCAGTTCATTTACACAGAACCAATATACACATTTGAACCAAGTATATTCAATTTCAAGTATATGAGGGTTTTTTCAGTCCAGTAAAAGTACAGAGAGTAAAGAAAAAAAATGGATAAATAATCTTAAGCAGTTCTGTGCAAAAGTTTTTGGCAAATGCAAAGAAATGCTGCAGAACACTGATGCCTTCAATAATAAAAAAAAATTAAACATTTCTACATTTAAAAAATATCATAAAGAGCAGTAAACAGTAATGAATGAAATAAACTCAATATTTAATGTGATGACCCTTAGCTTTGCTTTTTTGTTAAATAGTCTTCTATTAAATAGTTGCCCCCCCCGACTGTCCCTCTGAGTTACATGTCAATCCTGAGCTCAAGATGCTGAACCTGTTCTGCTCCTTGGACCTGCCTGATCCATCCTGATGCCCTATGTCTGGTTGTAGTCTCATCACATCGCTCATGTAGAGGACGGCCCCATATGGACAGTTGAAATTCACACTTGGAAGACGCTCTGGACTCTTACAGTAATGCTTTTATGGCTGAGGACTACAGTTGACTTGCTAACTTTAGGACTGTAGCTGTCATGAACAGTTTTGCACTCAAGTTTCCATCAATGAACAGTTTATACACAGCAAATTCCCCAGTGTTAAATTAACACTTTCAGAATTAATTTGTGTCCAATTGGACACATATAAACACAGTAGGGTGTTAAATCAACACTCTGGGTGTTAATTCAACACTGGGGAATTTGCTGTGTAACTTTAACAAAACAGACTTCATGTTAAAACTGTTAAAAATGTTATAATCATGTTGTCTGTTATCACCCAAACGAGGATGGGTTCCCTTTTGAGTCTGGTTCCTCTCAAGGTTTCTTCCTCATGTCATCTGAGGGAGTTTTTCCTTTCCACTGTCGCCACAGGCTTCATCATTGGGGATAGAATAGGGATAAAATTAGCTCATGTTTAAAGTCATTCAAATTCTGTAAAGCTGCTTTGCGACAATGTCTATTGCTAAAATCGCTATAAAAATAAACTTGACTTGACTAGTCGTTTCGGTATAATGAGTTCAGTTTTATACGGAAATGAGCTGTATGTTTTACTGAGCATCTTCCAGAACCAGCTACAGTTCTTCTGGACACTTTGACTGTTGCGCTCGCTTCTTATTTTTGCAGTAAAACCCAGCAGCCTTCATTATGTTTTTTTTATCTGAAAAGTGTCTCTTACGTAATAAACTGCTTTCTTTATTGATGTATAAATATTTTTCTCTAAACATTTAACTTTGTACTGGAAAACTAATGTTTGGAATGTAAAACATTTCTATACTGACTTGATAATGTAGAAGTCATAAACATCGATAATAAGGCTTGTAATAAAAAAGGTGCCTAACCCTTTTACACAGTTCTCTATATAATTTATGAGTCAGAGTCAAAATGTTCATTTTGACTACAGAATCAATTTATTTGTCTTTTATATCATTTATTTATTTGTTTTAATTATATGTTCTTAAACATTTTTTTCTGATGTATATTCTCTGCCATGCTGTGTCTTGAGCTTTCTTAATGGTCAAGGCATTGCTTTTATTTGCATTTTTTTCTCTTTGTTGTATAAGTTGATTATATGTCATTGTTCAGCTGAAGTGAAGAAAACCGTTCTTTCATTTCCTGACATATCACTACATTGTCATTGCACTGCTAGAGCACATCATATATCATGTGTCAGTGTGAGCCTCAATCAGCAAATCCCAGCTTGAATTTGTGGAATTTCATTGACGGAACTCACAGAGCCTGGATTGTCATGTTCCTCTAAATCAAGCAAGGCTATTTCAAATAAGTCCCACTTTTATTAGCTCACTTTTTGGAATAACTCCCTGGTCTTATTCAACACACACACACACACACACACACACACACACACACACACACACACACACACACAATCAACAACAATACCACCAATATCACCACCACCAGCATTGAAAACAACAACAACCATGACAACAATTTTAAAAAATCCTCAACAATACCATCAACAACATAAACAACAATGACAACATCTACAGCAGCTACAATAACAACTAACAATAACACTAACAACTATGACACCAATTTTACCAATAACACCAGCAACAACAACCATGACATCAACTAACAACAATAATAACATCAATAACAGGCAACACCAGCAATAACACCAACAAGGATAACACTGCACCCTGTGTACTTTTCTAATACTGTTACACTGTAGTACTGCAGCCCTATAACTCTGTAATGCTTCAACACTAACACTAACACTGTAATGCTGTAACACTGTATCTCTGTAATGCTACGATGCTGTGACACTGTAATGCTGTGTCTCTGTTACACTGTACCACTGTAATGCTGCAGTGCTCTAATAAAGTAATGCTGTAACACTGCATCTCTGTAATGCTACAATGCTGTGATACTGCACCTCTATTACACTGCACCACTGTAATGATTCAACACTAACACTGTAATGCTGGAACACTGTGTCTCTGTAATGCAGTACCACTGTTACTTTGGGTTCAGGTTTGTGTTAATGTTACTGTAATGTTGTGTCCCCATCGCTGTTACACTGTACTGCTGTAATAAACACTTTATCACTGTAAAACCATATCACTATAATCAGTGGTGGCTGGTCAATAGGAGGTGCTGGGGTGCCGCCCCCTTCCAATAATCCAGATGAGAAAGACTACATGATATTAAACATAAATTAATTAAGCAAAAGCATATATAAAGTAAAAATTGTTTACTCATCCTACTTCACCCTGTATCCATCTAGTTATTTTGAACCCGTTTTTAAGCTGTATTTATTTAAAGGTTCTGACGGCAAAGTTGAATTCTGGGTAAAATGCTCTCTGTCTATAGCTGTTGGAGTTTTTGTTAGGACTAGGACTGTTTTGGCCTCTAGAGGCCGCTGTTATTTCCTTTTCATGTCGTGTTTATTTTGGCCTCTAGAGGCCGCCACTGTTCCTGTGTTTTGTGTTTGTGTTAATTGCCTAATTATCTTCACCTGTGTCCTTAATTAGTTTGTCTATTTATACCCCTGAGTTCAGTCCTCTTGTCACGGAGTCTTTGTGCTGTTATGTTTATCTCCAGTTTCCTTTGTACTGTGTTTTTTGATCTTCTTAGCTTTTGAATTTTTGCACTTTGCTTTTCTTTTGGATTATACTCTTTGGTTTTTTTTTGTCTTTTGTTTTGCCCTGTATATAGTGTATATAGTTTAAATAAACCTTTTGATTCTTTTTCTACTTCCGCCTCACGCCTCTGCATTTGAGTCATCCCCCTGGTGGCCTAGTGGGGGTTTGCTGGATTATCACACCAACGAACCAGGTTCGAATCCCAGCAAAACCCTAACAGAAAGACTCCGTCATGACCGACTCAGCAGAGGCTGCTTCAACTGTCTACCCGGCCAACCTTCAGGGAATTATGGCAGCTTTGACACGCTTCGGAGCGACCATGGACGCTCATGGACGTACGCTCACCAGCCAACGTGAGGCCCTCGCTCGCCACGAGGAACTGCTTCAGCAAATTGGGAAAACCCTGGCACAGCTGACATCTCTGCCTGCATCTCCTGCTCCTGATCCAGCTCCCACTCCTGCTCCAGTGCCTCCTGCAATGCTGCCTTCTTCACCTCGTGAACCCAGCCTTCCTGCACCACAGAGGTATGACGGCAAGCACAGTGAGTGCCGAGAGTTCCTTACCCAGTGTCAACTCACCTTTGAGCTTCAGCCTACCACCTACACTACGGATCGCCGCAAGATTGCCTTTGTGATCACCTTATTAGCTGGTAAGGCGCGAGCCTGGGCTACTGCTATCTGGCAAAGACAGGGACCTGAGTGCTTTGATTTCCAGCTGTTTTCTGAAGAGATGCTTCGGGTCTTCGATCAGGCAGACATCAGTACCGACGCAGCCCGAAAGCTCATGTCCATCCGGCAAGGAGGAAGCGTCGCAGATTACGCCATCTCGTTCCGAACACTCGCAGCAGTAAGTGGATGGAACGAGACTGCCCTGGTGTCAGCCTTCCACCATGGTCTGTCTGACCCCATCAAGGACGGTCTGGCCTCTATTGGATGCCCAAGTGACCTCGAAACCCTCATCTCACATGCTATTCGTCTGGACAACAGGATGAGAGAACGCCACCAAGCCTTAAGCCCCCCCAGCCTCCCTACCTCTACCTGGAGACCGTCTACCTCCTTCAGTGACTGTCCAGAACCCATGCAAGTGGGTCGTACTCGCCTCTCCGCATCTGAGAGGGAGCGCAGAAGGAGGGACAAGTGCTGCATCTACTGTGGCAAGCCTGGTCACTTCCGAGCATCATGTCCCGAACTCTTGGGAAAAGGACCGCCCCGTCCAGCCGAGGGAGGGTTGTGACGGGGCCTACCCTCTCTCCCGGACTCCCTGGCCAAGGAATCTACATCCCGGTCTCCATCTCCTGGGGTGAGTCTGTCCACTCTTGTCAAGCTTTGATAGACTCAGGGGCGGCTGGGAACTTTATGGATATTCACTTCGCCCAAAGCATCAATATTCCGACTGCACCTCTTGAAGTCCCACTGTCTGTGTCTGCCCTCGATGGCCAAGCGTTAGGTGATGGAAGAGTCACCCAAGTTACTTCTCCAGTTTTCCTCCAGTCTCAAGGTCACAAGGAAGAAATATCCCTGCACCTGATTCCTTCACCTGAGTTCCCAGTTATTCTAGGCCTTCCTTGGCTTACTCGCCACAACCCTCGCATAGACTGGGTAACAAGCCAGGTTGTGGAATGGGGCCCTGCATGCCATGCCTCTTGTCTGCTCTCTAGCTCTCCTGTGTCTCCTGCCGAGCCCCCTGATCTCACCGAGTTATCTCAAGTTCCCACAGAGTACTGGGATCTCAAGGAGGTATTCAGCAAGAGCAGGGCCGCCGTTCTTCCTCCGCACCGGGCCTACGACTGTGCCATCGACTTGCTCCCTGGGACTACCCCTCCTCGTGGCAGACTGTTTTCACACTCTCAGCCAGAACGCAAGGCCATGGAGGAATACCTCAAAGATGCCCTGGTCTCTGGGTTTATTCGACCCTCCACTTCACCTGCTGGAGCCGGCTTCTTCTTTGTCGGCAAGAAGGATGGGGGGCTCCGACCATGTATTGATTACAGGGGCCTGAATAAGGTCACTGTGCGCAACCGATATCCCCTTCCGCTGATGTCCACAGCTTTCGACCTGCTCCAAGGCGCCACCGTCTTCACCAAGTTGGACCTACGGAACGCATACCACCTCATCCGTATCCGACAGGGAGACGAGTGGAAGACTGCCTTTAACACCCCGTCTGGGCACTACGAATACCAGGTGATGCCCTTCGGACTCACCAACGCACCAGCTGTTTTTCAGGCCCTAATCAACGACGTCTTAAGGGACATGATTAACCTATACGTTTTTGTCTACCTCGACGACATCCTTATCTTTTCCAAGACTGTGCAGGAGCACCGCCACCATGTCCGCCAGGTTCTCCAGAGGCTGCTACAGAACAATCTGTTCGCCAAGGCCCAGAAATGCGAATTTCATGTTCCCGAGGTCTCCTTTCTGGGATTTATTGTACGGACAGGCCAACTCCAAATGGACCCTGCCAAGACCCTGGCCGTCCGGGATTGGCCTACTCCCAAGTCCGTTAAGGAGGTTCAGCGGTTCTTAGGATTCGCTAACTTCTACCGCAAGTTCATCAGGAACTTCAGTTCTGTGGCAGCACCCATGTCAGACCTCACCAAAGGGACAGGTGGATCTTATGGCTGGTCTCCTCAGGCAGAAAAGGCGTTCAAAGACCTCAAGGACCGCTTCTGCACGGCACCCATTCTGGTTCTCCCGGACACCTCCCAACCATTCATCGTGGAGGTGGACGCCTCAGACAGTGGTGTCGGCGCGGTGCTCTCTCAACGTTTGGAAGGAAAGCTGCACCCCTGCGCTTACTTCTCCCACCGCCTGAGTCCTGCTGAGTCCCGGTACGATGTGGGGGATCGAGAACTGCTAGCGGTCAAACTGGCCCTTGAGGAGTGGAGGCACTGGCTGGAGGGAGCACAACATCCATTCCTGGTTTGGACTGACCACAAGAACCTGGAGTACCTCCAGCAAGCCAAGAGACTGAACCCTCGACAGGCTAGGTGGGCCCTGTTTTTCAGTCGGTTTGACTTCACCCTCTCATACCGCCCCGGCTCCAAGAACACCAAACCTGACGCACTGTCCAGACTGTTCTCTGCCACTAACAGGGAGAATGAAGTCGGGCCTATTATCCCTGTGTCCCGGATTGTGGCCCCTGTCCGCTGGGGTATTGAGGAGGCTGTCCGACGAGCCCAACGCCAGGAGCCCGGTCCTGGGACGGGGCCACCAGGCCTCTTGTACGTCCCACATCAAGCCCGGGCCAAGGTTCTCCAGTGGGGTCACTCTTCCCCTCTCACCGCCCACCCGGGAGCTCGGAGGACCCTGGACTTCCTGAAAAGACGCTTCTGGTGGCCTAACATGGAGAAGGAAGTAAGGTCATTTGTCCTGTCCTGTGAGGTTTGCACCAGAACCAAGAACCCACGACAGCGTCCCCAGGGTCTCCTGCATCCTCTGACCATTCCCCGGCGTCCCTGGTCCCACGTGGCAGTCGACTTTATCACGGGTCTCCCTGAGTCACAAGGTAACATGGTCATTTTGGTCTTAGTTGACAGATTCTCCAAGGCCTGCCGCTTCATACCACTGTGCAAACTCCCCTCTGCTCTTGAAACTGCGAAACTTTTGTTTAATCATGTCTTCCGAGTCTTTGGTCTTCCACAGGACATCGTCTCAGACCGAGGGCCCCAGTTCTCCTCCCGAGTGTGGCACGGGTTCTGCAAGGTCATCGGAGCCACTGCCAGCCTCTCCTCTGGGTTTCACCCACAGTCCAATGGTCAGACGGAGAGGCTCAACCAGGACCTGGAAACCACCCTGCGAGGCCTGGCTATGGATAACCCGACATCGTGGAGCACCTGGCTGCCATGGGTGGAGTACGCCCACAACACCCTGCAGTCATCGGCCACCAAGCTGTCGCCATTCCAGTGCCAATTCGGGTTCCAGCCACCTCTGTTCCCGGACCAGGAGGAGGACGCGGGGGTGCCCTCGGTCAACCAATATGTGAGACGGTGTCGCAAGACCTGGAGCAAGGTCAGGAAGACCCTCATACAGACCTCCAGAACCAACCAGACTCAGGCCAACCGCCATAGAAGACCTGCACACGCTTTCCGCCCTGGGCAGCGTGTTTGGCTGTCCACTAAGGACCTTCCACTGCGGGTGGAGAACCGCAAGCTTGCTCCTCGCTACATTGGCCCCTTCAAGGTGGTGCGCAGGGTGAACCCTGTCTCCTACCGGCTCCAGTTGCCCCGGACTCTGAGGATCAACCCCACTTTCCATGTTTCCCTGTTACGGCCCGTACTGACGTCTACGTATGCCCCTGCCCCTAGGAACCCCCCACCCCCCCGCATCTTCCAGGGGCAGACTGTGTTCACTGTGAATCGCCTGCTTGACTCCCGCCGGGTCCGCGGCGGGTTGCAATATCTGGTGGACTGGGAGGGCTATGGTCCTGAGGAGCGCTGCTGGGTTCCTGCTCGGGATGTCCTTGATAAAGAACTATGTCGGGACTTCCATTCGGCCCATCCGGATCGCCCTGGGAACGTCAGGAGACGCTCCTAGAGGGGGGGGTCCTGTTAGGACTAGGACTGTTTTGGCCTCTAGAGGCCGCTGTTATTTCCTTTTCATGTCGTGTTTATTTTGGCCTCTAGAGGCCGCCACTGTTCCTGTGTTTTGTGTTTGTGTTAATTGCCTAATTATCTTCACCTGTGTCCTTAATTAGTTTGTCTATTTATACCCCTGAGTTCAGTCCTCTTGTCACGGAGTCTTTGTGCTGTTATGTTTATCTCCAGTTTCCTTTGTACTGTGTTTTTTGATCTTCTTAGCTTTTGAATTTTTGCACTTTGCTTTTCTTTTGGATTATACTCTTTGGTTTTTTTTTGTCTTTTGTTTTGCCCTGTATATAGTGTATATAGTTTAAATAAACCTTTTGATTCTTTTTCTACTTCCGCCTCACGCCTCTGCATTTGAGTCATCCCCCTGGTGGCCTAGTGGGGGTTTGCTGGATTATCACACCAACGAACCAGGTTCGAATCCCAGCAAAACCCTAACAGTTTTGAGATGTTGTGCTGCTGCACACACTGTGTATCCTGTGTGTTAATGTTTTGCCAAGAGAAAAAGCGTCCCACATTTTATGATTCCAGAGATTATCAAAACAAGCGAGCAACAATATCATGTGACCACCGTGGGGTGTGGGGTGCCGTCCAAATGAGCGTGTATGCGGCTACACAAACTTTTGGAGATCAGGTGACCCGAGGCTGCATTTTCATTGGCGGATTCAAGACTTGGCCTGGGGTGGAGCAAAGTGTGCCCCGGACACTCCTTCTTTTATCAGCAGCCAATGGGAATTGTTTAAAAAAAATTTCCACATGATTGGACAGTTTTTATGGACCTTCATATTTGCAGTTGTCACTCACTGCTGCTCTTGAGACTGGAGCTTTCACAACACGGTGAGTTCAAGTGGAGCCACAGAGAAAAAAAATTCTGTTATTTCTTTACAGAAATAGCCTTTTACACGGCACACACTGGAAGAAAAAAAAGAGGGGGGAAAGGAGCTTGAACCAGCCCAGCCCAGTTTAAACATTAAGAGGCAAGTGATCAGGGATGGGCTTACACTCAGGGCTCTTCCTCCTCCTGTGAGAACAAATGGAGCTATGAGCTGGATAGATGATGATGAAGAATGTGATCATTTAGATTTTGTACATCATATTTAATGGTATGCATTCTTTCATCCTCCTTTTTTTGGCTTCTTTAAAGAAAGGCTCTCCTCATAATGTGAATATTTCTTAACAAATTAAATAAAAAACTAAAATTAGCTCTTAATTCCTCAAAAATAAAAACCAAACTAAAACTACATGACATGAGAGGGGAGGCACGGTGGTGTAGTGGTTAGCGCTGTCGCCTCACAGCAAGAAGGTCCGGGTTCGAGCCCCGTGGCCGGCGAGGGCCTTTCTGTGTGGAGTTTGCATGTTCTCCCCGTGTCCGCGTGGGTTTCCTCCGGGTGCTCCGGTTTCCCCCACAGTCCAAAGACATGCAGGTTAGGTTAACTGGTGACTCTAAATTGACCGTAGGTGTGAATGTGAGTGTGAATGGTTGTCTGTGTCTATGTGTCAGCCCTGTGATGACCTGGCGACTTGTCCAGGGTGTACCCTGCCTTTCGCCCGTAGTCAGCTGGGATAGGATCCAGCTTGCCTATCCCAGTGTAAACCAACCTTTACACTGACCTCTACAGCCCATGGCATAAACCCACCAGACTTTTAGTCCAAGTGAGCTAAAAATTTTAATTTCTCACATTTCTTAGTATCAGAAGGCACATATACATTACTTATTCAACACATATACCAACTTTCAAGACCATACCACTCATACTTTTCAAGTTCTGCTCTGGAAACAAAGACTACCCCTAAGACTAACCTGAGAGACTAAGTCTGAAATTGTTTCCATGGAAACATGAAAAATTAAAATTTCTCAAATTTCTTAGGATGAAAAGGCACATCTACATCACTTTGTTAACATGTATACCAAGTTTCAAATCCATATCATGAAGTTTCATGAAGATACCTTCAGTAGTTTTAAAGATGTGGCCCAGAAACGAAAATGTGACCAGATGGACACCCGGCCGGCCGGCCAGCCAGAAGGCTGGATGGCTGGACAGCTGGAAGGACGGACGGAACCCATTTCTATCATGAAAATGTCAAAACTACAATAACTCTAACCCCAATACTGCCCCTCCCAAATTTTCAGCACCAGCCGCCACTGACTGTGACACTGTAACACTCTGACACTGTAATGCTGTAACACTGTGACATTCTAATGCTGTAACACTGTAATGCTGTAATGTTGTAACAGTGTAATGCTGTAGCAGTGCAACACTCTAATGCTGTAACACTGTAATGCTGTAGCAGTGCAACACTCTAATGCTGTAACACTGTAATGCTGTAACACTAACACTCTAATGCTGTGACACTGTAATGCTGTGACACTGTAATGCTGTAAGTGTAACACTGTAATGCTGTAACAGTGTAACACTAATGCTGACACTAACTGTAATGTTGTAACACTGTAATGCTGTAACACTGTAAAACTGTAATGCTGTAACACTGTAATGCTGTAATGCTGTAACACTGTAATGCTGTAACACTAACAATGTAAATGTTATAAAAATATAACACTATGTTCTTACCGTCCTCCATGACGAGTACTTCCTTTTGGCACATGTCCTGTACATTAACAGTGCAGTTAACGATGAACTCTGGAGATGAGCAATCATCTTGCCGAATTTCCTCACACTGATAACACTGAATCTGCAGAGCACCAACTACACACACACACACACACACACACACACACACACACACACACACACACAAGGTGACTTGTTCATTAAAGGAAATCTCCAGGATTTTTATCCTGGGCCCAAGACACTATTGGGTCAAACTATTTACTAGGAAGAAAAATCATTGAAATTGGTCCCATATTAAGTTAGAACGTTATCACTCACAACCACAAAATGGCTACACAATATACAGCACTGCTCAAAAGTTTGGACATACTGTCACAGTCCGGTCCAGTCCATCCATGCCTGAGTTTGTGGGACTTCCACGCTGGCTCCAGGCCAGATCCAGGACAGGAATTCAGTCCTGCCCCGCTGGAGGTTATCTTCCCTGAAGCGGCACTCCCACACCTGCTACCACTCCTCGCCCATCAGCCAGGGCCTACTTAAGAGCTGTTTGGAGTTACTCCAGTTGCCAGACTGTCTCTTACAGACTTTCCTTGCCTTGCTACAGCCCTTTGGTATTGTGACTTCTCTATTCCCCCCTGCCTGTATTGTTGTGTTTTTTGCCTAGTTTTCTGTCTAGTTTTTGCCCCTGTTCTACCTGCCTGTTCCTTTGGATTGTGTTTTTTGCTTCCTCTCCCTGGGTTTCCCTTGTTCCTGTTTTCATGAAGATTTTTTTGTCCCTGACCATGCCTGCCTGCTCTTCTGTGTTTTGACCTCTTGGCCTGTTCTTTGACCACCGATTTTGCCTGAGCCCTATTGTACCTCTGCCCTGTACTTCATTAAAGAAGTTTCTTTTTGTACACTGCCTGTCTTCAGTCTGCTCTTGGGTCCTCACTTCACCTCAACTTGCCATTTCTGACATACCTTGTAATTCGATGGTTTTTTCTTTATTTTTATTAATTAGAAGACACCTCATGTCTTATGGTAATGGACTGTTTCTCTTTGTAGAGAAGCAATCTCTCTCTCTCTCTCCCCCCCCCCCTTGTGAGTTACACATTTCAATCCTGAGACACCAGTGATGCTGACCTCTCCTGACCTGCCTAATCCATCCTGATGCCCTGCTTCTAGCAGAGGTTCTCATCACATTGCTCCTGTGGAGGATGGCCCCATATGGACAGTCGAAAGGTACACCTCGAAGATGCTCTGTACACTTACAGTTTTGCTCTAATGGTTTAGGACTACAATCACCATGCTAACTTTAGGACTACAACGGTCATGAACAGTTTTACACTCAAGTCTCCATCAGTTGATAACTTCAACAAAACAGACTTCCTGTTAAACTATGAGTTTCCTGATTACACAGTTGTACTTTGTGACTATAGGACACAATTATAGAAGTGAGTTATTTATAATCACGCTGTTATGACCCATCCTCATGGCTGGGTTCCATTTTGAGTCTGGCTCCTCTCAAGGTTTCTTCCTCGTGTCATTTGAGGGAGTTCTTCCTCACCACTGTCACCTCAGGCTTATTCATTAGGGATAAATTTATTCAGGATAATTTTATTAGTTCATAAGTTAAAATTATTTTTCTATAAAGCTGCTTTGCTGTTCACTGTGTACAATGACACAGTCCACAAACTCAGACACACTCCACATACAGACATGTTCCACAGAGATGCTCCATAAATGGAGATCCACAATGGATATGATTTTCTCTAAATAAATTTATTTCAATCAAAGGTATTTTTTCTCAATTTTTCAGTGTGTGATGAAATGACTTCACCAAAAGGTGATTTTTTTTCTAACCCTTTTTACTAATCTTTACAAGGAGGTGCCAATAATTGTTGAGTGCCGTGTGTGTGTGTGTGTCCGTCCATCGGAGATCAGAATAGGGAAATGTGATCTTACTGATTTTGACCATGGCATGATCGTTGGTGTCAGATGGGCTAACTTAAGTCTTTTTATAACTGCTGATCTCTTGGGATTTTCATACAAGTCTCTAGAGTTTACAAAGAATGGTGCAATCAAGAAAAAAATATCCAGTGAGCAGCAGTTCTGTGGACAGAAACACCTTGTTGATGAGAGAGGTCAGAGGAGAATAGCCAGACTGGTCTGAGCTGACAGAAACGTTACAGTTACTCAGTTAACCACTCTGTACAACTGCGGTGAGCAGAAAAACATCTCAGAATGCATAATATAGAACCTTGGGGCAGATGGACTATAACAGCAGAAGACAATGTCAGGTTCCACTTCTATCAGCCAAGAATAGAAAGAATGTGGCACCATGACCATTTTATTTGATTTTATTTATAAGCTTTGCCACAAAGGCAGGGCGACCCCACAGAGCATAGCTCCACTACGGGGACCCAATCTCGTCTTGTCTCGTCTTCTTCCGCTTATCTGGGACCGGGTCGCGGAGGCAGCAGTCTAAGCATGGAAGCCCAAACTTCCCTTTCCCCAGACACCTCGGCCAGCTCCTCGGGAAGAACACCGAGGCGTTCCCAGGCCAGCCGAGAGACATAGTCCCTCCAGCGTGTCCTGGGTCTTCCCCGGGGCCTCCTCCCGGGGGGACATGCCTGGAACACCTCCCCAGGGAGGCGTCCAGGAGGCATCCGAAAAAGATGCCCGAGCCACCTCAGCTGATTCCTCTCGATGTGGAGGAGCAGCGGCTCTACTCCGAGCTCCTCCCGAGTGACTGTGCTTCTCACCCTATCTCTAAGGGAGCGCCCAGCCACCCTGCGAAGGAAACTCATTTCGGCCACTTGTATCCGCGATCTTGTTCTTTCGGTCATTACCCAAAGCTCATGACCATAGGACCCAATCTTAAAAAAAAAAAAAAGATAATAGTAATTGACAACAATGATAATAATAATAGAAAATTTACAACAAAAGTAAAAAAAAAACCAAAGCAATAGTAATACTAATAACAACAAAAACGATAGTAAAAATAATAATTAACAAAGATGATTATAATTGTAGTAATTAACAAAGACAACAGTAATAATTAACAACAAAGGCAATCACTAATTTGACAACACGTGTGACAATGCATATAGATTTAAAGGACTGAGGGACATTTACATTATAAAATTGTTCAGTAATATTCATGTAGTACTCGTATAGTTCCTTCTTGAACTGGCTTAATTTGGTTATAGTTCTGATATGTGCAGGTAAGATGTTCCATACTCTCGCATCTCTGATGTAACTGTTTTGAAACGTTACAGTTTGTGATGTAGGAACCTTTAACAAAGGACTTTTGGCAGTATTCCTTGTTGTCCTTCTAGAGATGTTAATGGAGATGTTAGGGTTGCTATCAACTGCTAGCCGTTTGAAAAAATAAACTAAATCCAAGTACTTGAGCCAATAAGTTATTGGAAATAGTCCAAGCTTAAGGAGTCGATCTTTATAGCTGACCTCCATTCTGAAAGGCAGGGATAGGATGTATTTGGTTGCCCGTCGTTGAACTCTTTCCATGGTGGTGGTGAGCGAGACAGTTTGAGGGGCCCAGACTTGAGAACAATAAGCAAATATGCTCCAGATCAGAGTGGTGTACAGAATAAGACGAACAAAAGAGTCGTGGATACCAATTGATGATGATCTTACAAACCCAAGCATTTTATTTGCTTTGGCCGTTACTGTGCATACATGGGTTGTCCATTTGAGGTCAGATGGCACAAGGATCCCAAGGTCCTTATGAGCATTTGTAGATTTTGCCTGATCATCATTTAGATGATAAGATGAATTGACAGACTCAGTGTTCCTTGTAACGGAAAGAAGGCAACACTTAGAGATATTTAAATCCATACACCACTGTTTGCACCGCTCGCATATACAATCGAGGTCCCGCTGAAGAATCACTTCATGTTCTAAGGTCTTAATGGTCCGATAGCACTTGGTGTTATCAGCAAATAGATGTTGAGGAGACAACTTGAGGAAGGTCATTAACATAAACGAGGAAGAGAAGAGGCCCAAGTATTGAGCCTTGAGGAACTCCAGATATGACTTTAAGTGGTAGAGATGTAACACCAAGAACTGTAACCCTTTGGTAACGATCTGAGAGATACTGTAGTTCTCAAACCATTTCAGAAGATTCCCACGGATCCCAAAACGTTGGAGTTTCCAAAGAAGTAGATGGTGGTCTACCCTGTCAAAGGCCTTAGCAAAGTCGAGATAGATGGCATCAGTCTGCACTCTTTTGTCAAGCAATTTGCCAATTTCATGCAGAACTGAAAGAAGCTGAGTTGTCGTGGATTTCCCCTTTAAGAATCCATGTTGGAGTTGATGTAGCTTAAAAGAAATATGATCGATGATTTTATTGTAAACACAGCGTTCCATTACCTTTGAGACAAGCGGTAGTAAGGAAATTGGCCTGTAGTTAGAGACTTCATTAGCTGGGCCATTCTTTAATATCGGGACGATGTTCGAAAGTTTCCATTCGGCTGGTACCTTGCTGAATGTTAGACATTTATTGAAGAGGGAACACAGTGATGTACATATGTATAGTGCACAGCTCCTCAACAATCGAGCTGATATCTTGTCAGGACCAGTAGCTTTTGTTACGTTTAGCGATAGTAGGACGTCTTTTACATCATTTGAAGAAAGTTGTAGATCATCTATGGTGTCAACCAAAGGAGTTTTTACAGCTTCAGATGGTATATGGCTTTGATAATCTTCAGGATTCAGCAGAGACTTGAGTGTAGAATAGAAGTAGTTGTTTAACAAATTTGCCACTTCAATAGGATTATTAGCAGCTTCTTTGATTGTTCCGTCGTCGCTTTTCAAGACCATTTTGCAAGGTACACTTGACTGTTTAGATGTTTATTTAAAGATAGACCATAACTTCTTAGTGCTTGATTTTAACAGAGTTGGTAGAGTTTCAAAAAATTCCTTACGCTTAAGGGTGATAAGTACCTTAGCTTGTCGGTGTATTGTGCAAAATCTTTCACGTAGATTAATTGAAGTAGTTTTAGCTTTGGCTTTTCTCCTAGCAGTCTCTTTCTTCTTTAACAGATGCTTAATTTCACTGTTGATCCACGGAGGAGAGCAGCACCTTTTGATCGTCTTCGATGGAATGTATTCTGAAGCAGCAGCTAAAAAAATATCACTCCAGCATTGCCAATCTGAGTCGATGTCGATATTAGATGTCGATGATGGCGAAAGATCAGCGAATGTTAAAGAAGCAAAGAGACTGTCCCAGTCGGCGTTTTTATAGTCAAAAACAGTTCTTGAATCGTGTGAAGAAATCGTCGCATGTGTTGTGAGGTCAGAGAACAATAGGGAATGATCAATGAAGATACCCACTGTTCCAGGTTCAATGCATGTTATATTTGAAACCATTTCTGGGGAGTTGACAAAAAAGAGATCTAAAATGTTATCTTGTCTTGTTGGATGCATATTTAATTGCTGTAAAAAAAAAGTCAAAAGTCAGTTCATGAAAATCCAAAGAACCAGAAGAGACATTCCTTCCAATAGATGTTGAAGTAAAATCAGAGCTCCAAGTTAAATCAGGAAAATTAAAGTCACCAGTGATCAGTATTTTATTGTACTTTGAAATGAGTTCGAGTAGCGAAGTAAACAGTGACAGCCATTCATTAAGATCACAATTCGGAGGCCGGTAGCAAATGCAGAGAAGACAGTTTTTAGATTTAAAACATTCAAGTTCAATAGCAATGATCTCCAAGTGGTTAGACCAGTCCCCTAAAACGATTCTATTGAAAGTTAAGGTATCCTTTAGGGCTAAAAGTACACCTCCTCCTCGCTTATCAGCCGAGCGATCTTTTCAAATTATGTTATATCCAATTGGAATGATTTCAATGTCAGAGATACTGTCGTTAAGCCATGATTCAGTGATGGCAATGATGTCCAGCTCTTCTGCATAAACCAGGTCTTGAAAGGCTTTCAGATTGCTGATTTGAGTCCCATCAGATGACTTATTTAGGCTGCGAAGACTCTGAGCGTTAAATGACAAGCAGCGAAAATTTGATTTGAAAAGTTTGAAAATTTGAAAAGTTTGTCTTGGACATGAAACAGATTTGCTAGCCATAAGTAAGAAAATTACATTAAAAACCATAAAAATATTAGAAACACAAAAGCACACAAACACATCCGGAGCATGAACATGCACGTAACCTATGGAATCAATTTTGTGCCAAAATGTTCATACAATACTTTTGAAATATCAAACAAAAACGACAAATCAAAATACAAAAAAACAAAAAAAAGTCAGTTTTTTTAGACTGGCAAACAAATTATTCATGTAATCGTGCAAAATATCAGTCTATTACTCTTCAGAAACCTTTTATTTTTGTTCTGCGTCTTTCTCAGTTTTGTTTGACGTAATTTATTTTGTTTGCGATTCTAGCTTTCTCGTTTGCGCTCTCTGACTTTTTGCTTGCAGTTTTGGCACAAACTTCACGTGTGGGTGGGCTGTCCAGGAATGCATTCCCATTGGGTAACTTGTTTTTGACTGACAGCTCCGCTCAGCCATTCCCTACTTGGATTCTGGCGGACTGTTTGACGAGTGACCGATCCATTGACGATAAACAAGGATCGAGTGGACTTCAGTGGCGACTATGATACTGAATTAATTCAACAAAGTGTAAATTCAATATCATAGTCGCCACTGAAGTCCACTCGATCCTTGTTTACTGTCAATGGATCGGTCACTCGTCAAACAGTCCGCCAGAATCCGAGTAGGGAATGGCTGAGCGGAGCTGTCAGTCAAACACAAGTTAGCCAATGGGAATGCATTCCTGGACAGCCCACCCACACATGAAGTTTGTGCCAAAACTGCAAGCAAAAAGTCAGGGAGCGCAAACGAGAAAGCTGGAATCGCAAACAAAATAAATTACGTCAAACAAAACTGAGAAAGACGCAGAACAAAAATAAAAGGTTTCTGAAGAGTAATAGACTGATATTTTGCATGATTACACAAATAATTTGTTTGCCAGTCTAAAAAAATTGACTTTTTTTTGTATTTTGATTTGTTGTTCTAGTTTGATATTTCAAAAGTATTGTATGAACATTTTGGCACAAAATTGATTCCATAGTAACCCGGCCAACATCGTGTGCGTAACCCAGCCCTGCATGTGCTGCATGTCCATGCACCCAACCTGCCTTGTGTGAACAGTCCAGGCTGGTGGAGGTGGTGTAATGGTGTGGGGAATGTTTTCTTGGCACACTTTGGGCCATTAATACCAATCATTCATGGCTTGAATGCCACAGTGTATTTGAGTACTGTTGCTGATCATGTGCATTCCTTCATGGCCACAGTTTACTATCTTCTAATGGCTATTTCCAGCATGATAATGCACCATGACACAAAGCAAAAGTCATCTCAAACTAGCTTCAGTGGCTTTCTCAGTCACTGGATCTGAATCCAATAGATCACCTTAGGGATGTGATTGAACAGGAGATTCTGCAGGAATTGCATTTTGTAATCATGTCAACATGGAGCAGAATCTCAAAGGAATGTTTCCAAAATCTTGTGGAATCCATGCCATGAAGAACTGAAGCTGTATCAAGAGTAAAAGGAAGCCCACCTCATGATTAGTGTTCCTTATGAAATGTTAGATCACACTCTGGCATTTCATTTTCAATTTTAATTTAAATTGAACATTAATAAACATGTTTTAATACTCCCCTCATAATAACAAACTTAATTTTAATGTCATTAAAATCCTGGGTTTAAGAAATAATAGATCTTCGCTGTGAAGCGTGCCGTGTGTGGATTAGGATGCAGCCCATAACTGGGTTTGATGTTAATATTCATTAAAAAGCACTGTTAATATCACAAGACTATTAAATTATAAAGTATTATGTGGTCTCTCTGAGATTTTAAATTATGTCTTAAAAATGGAGACTCACATCAATTTATTATCTCATTATATAATTTTGCCACAATATTTTGGTGTAAAACAAACTCATTAGCAGAAAGTTATGTAATGCTATATATAAATGTATTATTATTATTATTATTATTATTATTATTACAAGCATAGTATTATGTACATAAGAATCCTCTTCATCACACACACACAGGCTGATATACACACCTCAGGTTCTGAGTGACCTGTGAACTTCCACATCATGATTATGACGGTTCTGTCCCAAATCTCACCGCACAAACTCAAATCTGAACATCATTCACTGTCTTTAAAAAGGTGCTTTTAGACTGATGGTTCCCTGAAGAACCTTTTGTTTAACATTAATTTCATGAAACATATTTTAGTTTTCTGTAACAGAAACAAACCACAAATGAGTAAAATAATAATAATAATAATAATAATAATAATAATAATAATATCTTAATGTTCTCTTACAGCATCACGCTACAGAACTTTTACTGATTCTTATAATTAAATAAATTAAATAATTAAATAGCAATAATTATGTTATAATTAACTAATTAATTAGAAATTGATTAATTAACATGATTAACTCAGGAGGTTTAATGCGCGCACGAGAAGCTTCCTCTTATTACCGACTCGCCCGCGCTGAATCATAATGATGACTTATGAAGTCGTAAATGTTTATGCGTTTATGAAGAGTCACGTGACAGATTCATGAGCACACTGACGTAATGATCACCTTTAACATGTAATGAGTTTCATTTTAAAGTTCTGTACAAGGTTGAGAACAATCTGGATCTAAATCTCTCTCTCTCTCTCTCTCTCTCTCACACACACACACACACACACACACCCCTGAGTAATCTTCATCTAATCCCCACCAGGAGATTTCATTCTAAAAATAATACATTTTTTTTATCTTAATTCTTAATTAATTCCCGTGATATTAATATTATTTAATTTATTTTAAAAAATAATGAATCATCACAGTCAAGTGCTATGTGTATGTGCGCGCGCCAGAAATCAGCCTGCACTAAATAAAGAATTAATAATAATAATAATAATAATAATAATAATAATAATAATAAAAACGAGGGCGGGTGCTGATTGACGCCTCACACTGACTCTGATTCTTTTTCGGATTTTTAAAAAATAAAACACGTGTTAATAATAATAATAATAATTATTATTATTATTATTATTATTATTATTTGTAGATCATTAATCTTATTAACAGTTTATGATGATAATTCACACACACACACACACACACAGAGAGAGTGATCCCCTAACGCGCGCGCTCGAACGCTTCGCAGCATGCCCCACTTTGATTTCCGCCGCGTGAGCAGGTGTAACAGGTCTTCTGATGCGCGCGCGTGTGTGTTGTGTTCCTCACCCAATCGCAGACAGAACAGCACCGTCAACACGCTCAAGCGCAGCACCGGCATCCTCCACACCGCGCGTGCGAGCTTGTCACGGAACCCCCGGCAGCCCGCGCGCACCGTCCATAGCGCGCTCTGTGTCCGCGCGCGATGATCTCCCTCCTGCAGCACTGTACTGTGGGAAGAACGGCGCAGGAGAGCATCACGTGATCGCAGGAAGAGGAGGAGGGCAGGGTTTTTGCAGGAGGGGGTCTGAATTTTTTTATTTTATTTTTATTTGTGAACAGAAATCACAACGAGACGAAGATGAACACTAAGTACACCGACTGCATCTAGCACTGATATCGGCTGTGTCTCAAACCGCGTAACCGTGGACTGTGCACGTTTCCTCCACTATACACTCCGTCGTCGAGTGTCCAGGACCAGGATCAGGACACTGCTGTTACCCCTACCTCACTACTGAAGGGCTTCTGGGGGTATTTACACCCTGAGGGATACAGCCTGAATGAAAACAACACACAGAGAAAGAGAGAGAGAGAGAGTTTCCCTTCCTGAAAAATCACACATATTTCACCTGTAAGAATGTCAGTAAAATTGCACGTGAGACACACGACCAAGTGCATTTCAACATGTCGTGCCCTGAAATTATTTTTGCTTTAACTGAAGCAAACATCCACAAAAGTGTAAAAATCATACATGAAAATACATGAATCGTGTACAAATCATAGCTTTATATATATATATTCTTTTTAATCTGCTATAAACTGAGTGAGTCAAGTGGAATTGTCTTGGTCATGGAGTGAGACAGAAAGACAGACTGACCCCTGGCTCTGGGGGAGAGAGAGAGAGTGAGACAGACAGAGTGAGACAGATATGGGGTAGTCATGATTAAAGTCTCTTTAATAACCTTTCACAAACACTCAGGAGAATGATGTCAACTCTGGGAGCGGCATCACAATCTCCACAGCCCTCACGGCCCCTCATTTATCAACCTGACACACACACACATACACACACACACACTTTGTGTCTAGCTGGAACAGAGATGCAGGTGTGTAGACAAGTGAAGCTCTTTCTAAACACCATAGTGCATTCCGAGCTTTTCCAGTGAAAAGAATCCATGAGTCATCAGGGGCGGCACTGAGATTTGATGTCATTTTTTTTTCAGGTCGACCTCATGCTTAGCATAAAATGCTCGCTAAATTTTTGCAATATAATAACCCCTTGTTAGCAAGCTTGGTAGAGATATTGACTAGATACTTTAATTAGATACTGCAAAGACAATGGTAAATTTAGGGAATCGCTCTGAACATGACTGCTGTAGGTTTGTTTGTTTGTTTGTTTGTTTGTTTTACACAGAGCTAAAGCTAGCACTATCAAGACACAGGGGCAAGACCTTGGTTACACTGAATGTGCCTCCCAATGTTTACATAAAGGCCTTGTATACATGCATTGTGAATCAAGTGTGCCAATGTTACAGTAGATCCTTGGGTAAAGGACAGGCACAAATCACCTGGATAATTCAGTAGGTACAACACATCATGAACTCAAACAGCAAGTCAGGTCAATTTATTTGTATCGTGTTTTTAGCAATAGACATTGATGCAAAGCAGCTTTACAGAAAAATAAAGCTATTAAACATATGTACTAAGAAATTTATCCCTAATAAATGAATCCCTAATGATGTCTGTGAATATTCTCATTCATCCAGCTCATAGTAACTTCAAGAAAATTCAAATGCAACTGGACTTGGTTTTAAGTCTTTGAGACTTAAAACCAAGTCCAGTTGTGTTTGATTCAATTTTCTTAATATCCCTAATGATCAAGCCTGACACAATGGTGGCAAGAAAAAAAAATCCCTGAGTGAGCCTTGGAAAATCTATTCATGATTCACAGGATTCTTGGGTTTTCTTTAAAAAAAAAAGAGTAAATCAGTTATAATGTCTCTGTGGTGATAAGCCCATGGTCATTGTGGTGCAGGAAGCAGAATGAGTTTACCTGCTGGGAATGAGACTAGAATTTTGGTCATGGCATATGTTGTGCATGATCAAATGTAGCTATTCCATTTCCTGAGCACAAACATGGCTTTGGAACATTTTTGGAAAATACTTCACATCATCCAAGCAGAACCTGGTATCAGATTTTACACTCTTGACTAATCTTTTTTAACTTTTTTCTACAAATATTTTTCCAGTATCCTCTTCATTTTTATTGTAATGTCGCTTTCCTTTTTCCGTTTTTTTTCCCAGAAGAACGCAGAGACTGGAAGCTTTCTTTTTCTTTTTTTTTCTCCTCCTGTGTAAAGACCACAAGCGGAGGCCATCCACATCTGCTTTAATATCAACAGATCTTCAATTAAGGTACGTGAATCTTTTCATCATGGCACACCTTCAGCCTGTTCAGTGTGCTGAGTGCAGGATGTTTAGTCATTCTTCCTCTGTCGCTAGTGATAGCTTTATTTGTGATAAGTGCAAATTAGTCAGCTCTCTGATGGAGAAGATTACAGTGTTAGAAGCATGTGTCCAGGCTTTAGAGAAGGTCAGTGAGCGTGAGAACAGTGTAGTTTCTGTAGGGGAAAGTCTGGATGCCCTAGGTGGAGTTAGTAATCCCCCAACTCCGGCATTAGAGCCCTTACAGTGGAGCGAATGGGTGACGGCTCGGCGGCATAAGCGTAGAGCCAAAGCTACCGCTGAGGCTCGCCCACGGGAGCGCCACTCCTCTCCGTGTCACGTGCCGAACAGGTTTGCTCTCCTTAGTGTTGCACCCGCTGAGAAACCTGAAAGAGCTCTGGTTATAGGGGACTCAATCATATGGCATGTGAAATTAGCCCAGCCTTTAGGGGCACCAGCAGCTTTAATCAGGTGTATACCGGGAGCCAGGGTGCCAGACATAACAGGTAATCTTAGGTTCCTAGGCAAGCACAGGTTCTCAAAGATAGTTATCCATGCAGGAGCTAATGATATACACCTTCGTCAGTCTGAGGTTACTAAGAGTAACTTTGTAGAGGTGTTTAAATTAGCGAAGGCGATGTCCGATGCTGTAGTATGCTCTGGCCCCATCCCAATGCGGTGTGGCGATGTAGCTTACAGCAGGTTATGGTCGCTGAACTGCTGGTTGTCCAGGTGGTGTTCTGAAAATAGTGTGGGCTTTATAGATAATTGGACTAATTTTGAGTGCACTGCTGGCCTGTTAGGGCGGGACGGTATCCATCCCACTCGGGAAGGTGCTGCTCTCATTTCCTGCAGCATAGGTCATAGTTTCAGAACAGGCCTAGTTAATTTCTGACAATCCAGAGCCAAGGCCAGGGAGCAGACGAACAGGTTAAACTGACTGTCTGCTAGCTGCACAGAGTCGTCACTCAGGGTCCACTACATCGAGACTGTGTCTGTTCCCCAAGCTCAACAAAAAGGTAGAAATATTCAGAGAGTTTGTTCCAGTAACCTAATCAATATAAAATTAGATCATACTTACTGTACAGCTGCTGCCAGCACCTTTGATCTAAAGGTGGGGCTATTAAATATTAGATCTCTTACATCTAAAGCACTAATGGTTAATGAACTCATTACTGATCAGGAGTTTAATGTACTTTGTTTAACTGAAACATGGATTAAGCCAAATGAATATCTCTAGCCACTTTATCCTTCTACAGGGTCGCAGGCAAGCTGGAGCCTATCCCAGCTGACTACGGGCGAAAGGCGGGGTACACCCTGGACAAGTCGCCAGGTCATCACAGGGCTGACACATAGACACAACCATTCACACTCACATTCACACCTACGGTCAATTTAGAGTCACCAGTTAACCTAACCTGCATGTCTTTGGACTGTGGGGGAAACCGGAGCACCCGGAGGAAACCCACGCGGACACGGGGAGAACATGCAAACTCCACACAGAAAGGCCCTCGCCGGCCCCGGGGCTCGAACCCAGGACCTTCTTGCTGTGAGGCGACAGCGCTAACCACTACACCACCGTGCCGCCCCAAATGAATATATAGCATTAAAAGAAGCGAGTCCTCCTGGATACAGTTATATACACCAGCCTCGTCTAACTGGCAGAGGAGGAGGCGTCGCGGTTATTTATAACGATTATCTAGGTGTAACACACAAACCTGGTTATAAATTTAATACATTTGAAGTTCTTCATACTCATATAATGTATGTAGCCTCGAAAAATAAGTCTACCCAGTTAATTCCGTTACTTATTATTTACAGGCCCCCGGGGCCATATTCTGAGTTTCTTTCTGAATTTGCAGATTTTATCTCGGATCTGGTTATTTCCTTAGACAAAGCTTTAGTTGTCGGAGATTTTAATATTCACTTCGATAACCCAGAAGACCCTTTGAAAACAGCGTTTGTGTCCATTTTAGATTCAGTAGGGATTAATCAGAATGTCATAGGACCGACCCATAATGGTGGTCACACCCTCGATCTAATACTAACATTCGGGTTAAACGTAGAAAATACAGTCACACTTCCACAGTCTGAAGTTCTCAGATCATTATCTCATCTCATTCAAAATATGTCTGAGTAATAATATATGCACCTCACCACACTACTGTATTAAACGTACATTCACGTCAACTACTGCACAGAGCTTTATAAATGATCTCCCAGAGTTATCAACTTTGATTGGGTCACTGTCAGCCCCTGCAGAACTTGATCAGGCAACTGAATGCTTAGAGTCAACATTCCACCATACCTTAGATAATGTAGCTCTTAAAAGGAAAATAGTCAGAGACAAAAAATTAGCACCCTGGTATAATGATGACACTCGCACATTAAAACAGACCACTAGAAAATTGGAACGTAAATGGCATCAAACAAAGTTGGTAATGTTCAAATTAGCGTGGAAGGAGAGCTTCCTGAAGTATAGAAAAGCTCTTAGTGCTGCTAGATCAACATATCTCTCCTCCTTAATAGAAGATAACAAAAATAATCCTAGATTCCTATTTAATACTGTAGCAAAATTAACCAGGAATAAGACCACTATAGACACATGCACACCTGTAGTATGTAGTAGCAACGATTTCATTAATTTTTTTAATGACAAAATTGAGAATATCTGACAAAAAAATTCAAACTACTAATTTAAGGTCAGACAATGTAAGTAACCCTGTAGTTAACAATATAACTGTATCAGATCATCAATTAGAATGTTTTACTCCCCTAAAAGAAACTGAATTATTTTCATTGATCTCGGCACCAAAAGCCTCAACTTGCGTACTAGATCCCTTACCTACACGTCTATTCAAACAGATAATACCTGAAGTAATTGTCCAATTATCGGCCAATATCAAACCTCCCCTTTATCTCCAAGATCCTTGAAAATGCTGTGGCACAGCAGTTATGCTCATATTTACATAGGAATAACATCCATGAAATGTATCAGTCAGGATTTAGACCTCATCATAGCACAGAGACAGCTCTGGTTAAAGTAGTAAATGACCTATTGTTGGCGTCTGATCAGGGATGTGTCTCGCTGCTTGTGTTGCTTGACCTTAACATTTGATACCATTGATCATTCCATTCTTCTGGATAGACTAGAAAATGTTATGGGAGTTAAGGGAACGGCCCTCTCCTGCCTCAGCTCTTATTTAACTGATCGCTATCAGTATGTTGATATCAATGGTGATATTTTTAGATGTACTGAGGTAAAGTTTGGTGTTCCACAAGGTTCTGTCTTGGGCTCACGGCTTTTTTCTTTATATATATTCCCTCTGGGTGATATTATTCGTAAACATTGTATTAGTTTCCACTGTTATGCTGATGACACACAGTTGTATGTTTCTGCAAAACCTGATGAGAGACACCAGCTTAATAGAATTGAGGAATGGGTGAAGGACATTAGACACTGGATGCTTATTAACTTCCTTCTGCTTAACTCTGACAAGACTGAAGTACTTGTAATAGGACCACATGCAGCTAGAAGTAAGTTTTCTGATTACATAGTAACTCTGGATCACGGGCGATTGCTCTAAGACAATGAGGGAGGCTCAGCCTCCTCTAAAAACGACGAACATCGTGTAGGATGAATTGCGCTAGGCTTATGTTATAGCCGACCTTATAACATTGCTATTTCAGATCCAGAATCATAGAAATATATGTGCTCAACCCAACTACAGTGCGAAATCATTTCATTATAACTTTCCCCAGTTCGCCTAATGTGTGCATGAGTTTTTCCCCCTCGTGACAGCGCGATGCAGCCCAGCCTCAGTGCACTTCAATGGCATTTGGGAGCTACAGTATGCGCTTTCAATATCAAAATGCAAGACGACTATTGGACAAATACTGTGAAAACGCCCGCCCACGGAGTCTCACGGACTCCCAGCCTCAGTGGACTTCGATGGCATTTGGGAGCTATGCACTTTTCAATCTCAAAATGCAAGACGGTTATTGGACAAATACTGCGAAAATGCCCGCCCACGGACTCCGAGCCTCACAGTGGGAGGGACATGGCAGTTTCTGCGAGGAGACTGGTGATTGGTGAAAGCGGCCGGATATTTTCTTTGATTGACAGCTCGTTTCAAATATAGACAGGCAGCGGTGAATCTCAGTTCAGTCCCATGCGGATTCGCAAGTGCTGTGGTGTATTGTAAGAGATCAGCTTACATTTTGATTTCATTCATTACATATGGTTTCTACCAGCTTTTTTAGTTTGTATATATTTTCATTGTAAATAAAGTGTAAATATAGTGTTGTCAAGTTTGCTATCTTAGTTCCAGGAATTCTGTTTATTTGAGTGACTGAACTTGAACTTGAGGGGACTAGTCAGCTAGCAAGAAAGCTGTGCACGGATGCCAAGCATTGTTGATTTAATTTTGGCGAAGCCATTTGCCAGTCTTCCTTTTGAGGAAAAAATTAAAATTAAAGAGCAGGGTAGACCAACACCTCAAATTGACTTGGTGAAAAAGGTAGGGAACAATACTCGTTCCTTTCAGCTCTCCTGGTACGAGAAAGTGAATTGGCTAACAGCAAGTGACCCACATCAACAACAGTAAATAGGCTACTTTAGTAATATGTCATGGATGGACCAAAAATATAAAATCTATTTAAAATGTTTATGCTGAGTATATTATATTGGAATATATATTTTTCTGGATATGAATTAAACACAGCTACAATTTGGAAAACATTTTTAAACAAAAACACAGCTGAGAACATTTCACACTACAGACCTGGATTAAAAGTGAAGGGCTATCAAAATTGTCAATAAAACATTTCTCAGTCAAAATAAGTAAAATATAGGGAAAGTATCATTGAATGAAATGTGTGGCACCCAGCTCTATGTTTGGCTCCCCAAGGTCAGTGCTTGTGCCTATTCCAGAACACTCTGCTGTTACTGCTGAGGTTCCTGACAAAGAGCTGCTTTCAATAATGATCAATGTTTAAACAACATACCACAATTTTAAAATATAAAATGTTAAAATATACCCCCCCCAACACCACCATCATGTATATTGGACAGTAGGCCAAAAGAACCTGTTATTTCACGGTTTGTGACCCTGCCAACAATCAGCCAGATCAGAGGCAAGAGTATGGGCACAATTGATGTTTATTCTTTTTTCTTTTAAAATCTGGAAATATCGTAACCGACCAGCCTCCCCTGTTTGAAAGACTACCAGTCGCCACTGCTCTGGATGGCCTTTCTGTTTCTTCGCGTGCAGCAGTAAAAGACCTTGGAGTGATTATTGACCCATCTTTCATTCGAAACTCACATTGATAACATTACCTGGATAGCTTTCTTTCATCTCAGAAATATTGCTAAGATAAGAAATTTAATGTCATGACATGACGTGGAAAAACTAGTTCATGCTTTTGTTCCCTCCACATTGGATTATTGTAATGCCTTACTGTCTGGATGTTCCAATCAATGCATAAACAAGCTTCAGTTAGTTCAAAATGCAGCAGCAAAGTCCTTACTAGAACTAGAAGTTATGACCACATCACCCCTGTCTTATCCACACTTTGGCTCCCAGTCAAATTTCGTATTGTTTCTAAAAGACTACCATTGATCTTTAAAGCACTGAATGGTCTCGCACCACAGTACCTGAGTGAACTTCTGGTCCTTTATGACCCACCACGTCTACTTAGATCAAAAGGTGCAGGCTATCTGCTGGTACCTCGTATAATGAAGGCTACATCAGGGGGCAGAGCTTTTTCTTACAAAGCCCCACAGTTATGGAACAGCCTTCCAAGTAGTGTCCAGGAATCAGACACAGTCTCAGCATTTAAGTCTCGGCTGAAAACATATCTGTTTAGTCAAGCCTTTTGTTAAGTGTTTATGTGGTAAAGGTGTAGATCTGGAGGGTCCTCAGACAGAGTGTTTGGTAAACTGGGATGTATGGATGCTGTCAGTCCCCCACTTGCTTGCTCACTCGAGTTCGTTGACGGTGTAGTGGCTGGCTGCTTTATGTCCCGGGGCTCCCTCGTGCCTGTGTTACCTTCTGGCTCTCCCCTGTTAGTTAGGCTGTCATACTTAGTTTTGCCAGAGTCCTTGCTTGCACTCAGCACAAAATGTATACTTTTTCTATTCATCAGGTGATATTGGGCATACCTAACAACCTGTGTTTTCTCACTCTTTCTTGCCACCATCGCCACAGGCTTGCTCATTGCGGATAGATTAGGGATAAAATTAGCTCATGTTGAGTGTCATTAAAATTCTGTAAAGCTGCTTTGCGACAATGTCTATTGTTCAAAGTGCTATAAAATAAACTTGACTTGAGTGTAGAGAGTATATTGAGACCAATGGCAGACAAATCCAAAATGTTAGGCTAAAGCAGAGTCAAAGGTATGCAAGGGTCAGGCAAAGCACAAACAGGAAATCAAAGACTAAGACCAAAATCCAAAAATCAAACAAAGTCAAAGAACCACATAAACAGTGCAGAATTCAAAGGCTTAGTAAAGTTACAACAAATGTACCTGAGTGTTTACTTTGTGAAGAGCTGTGAAAACTAGAGTCCTTAAATACATGATGTTTAATCAGGAACTGGTTCCTGAAATCAATACTCAAGTGACTGTGATTGGTGAGGTGCATGTTGGGTGCTTTAGTCCATGGTGACCATGGTTGAAGGCTGCTGTGAATTCTGGGAAACTGAGTCCTGAATGCTGGCAGGTGAATACGTGATAATAATGGGTTGACTGACATTTTGTAGTAAATCAAACATCATGGCATGGAATTACTCAGACTTACTCAGGATTCTGTCCATCTTACTAAAAGTTTGGGTCTCGAATGGTTTCTTATGAAGGCAGAAGCCTTCAGTCTATATCTTGCTTTAATATGCTTACTAACTACAGAGATCAAAGGCAGGGTACACGTACACTCATCGGTTTTACCAAGAGTGTTCAGCAAAATATCAGGAGAGGGTGGCTAGTTTTAAATGAGTTATCTGCAGCAAAACTTTCGCCAAATAAAACATGCTGAGGAGGAACATGACCCCGGATTCTTTGACTGAAAGCCCAGTCCCTTCACCATTACACCATTATAGCATGTACAGCATTACTATTTTAACTGTTTGTAAACAAATGGCACTTTTTATTCCATTACCATTACGTGGTATAAAAAGTGCCATCCTGACAGTTTGGATGCCACATTTTTGTGCCTTTTTTCTTAAAAAAAAGTGTTATAAATGTGATGAGTTGTGGCAACTTTGGCTTGACATAACACCATTTCATGTACACACACACAAACCTGTACATGAGTGGTGAAAAACACACATGTAATCAGTGAAGTACAACCCCAATTCCAAAAAAGTTGGGATAAAGTACAAATTGTAAATAAAAACGGAATGCAATGATGTGGAAGTTTCAAAATTCCATATTTTATTCAGAATAGAACATAGATGACATATCAAATGCTTAAACTGAGAAAATGTATCATTTAAAGAGAAAAATTAGGTGATTTTAAATTTCATGACAACAACACATCTCAGGGCGGTATGGTGGTGTAGTGGTTAGCGCTGTTGCCTCACAGCAAGAAGGTCCGGGTTCGAGCCCCGTGGCTGGCGAGGGCTTTTCTGTGTGGAGTTTGCATGTTCTCCCCATGTCTGCGTGGGTTTCCTCCGGGTGCTCCGGTTTCCCCCACAGTCCAAAGACATGCAGGTTAGGTTAACTGGCGACTCTAAATTGA
The DNA here is from genome assembly GCF_027579695.1 of Neoarius graeffei. Taxonomy (NCBI): domain Eukaryota; kingdom Metazoa; phylum Chordata; class Actinopteri; order Siluriformes; family Ariidae; genus Neoarius; species Neoarius graeffei. The sequence continues at coordinate 69,678,866 of NC_083586.1, read as the reverse complement.
CCGTAGGTGTGAATGTGAGTGTGAATGGTAGTCTGTGTCTACAGTATGTGTCGGCCCTGTGATGACCTGGTGACTTATCCCGGGTGTACCCCGCCTTTCGCCCGTAGTCAGCTGGGATAGGATCTGGCTTGCCTGTGACCCTGTAGAACAGGATAAAGAGGCTACAGATAATGAGATGAGATGAACACATCTCAAAAAAGTTGGGACAAGGCCATGTTTCCCACTGTGAGACATCCCCTTTTCTCTTTACAACAGTCTGTAAACGTCTGGGGACTGAGGAGACAAGTTGCTCAAGTTTAGGGATAGGAATGTTAACCCATTCTTGTCTAATGTAGGATTCTAGTTGCTCAACTGTCTTAGGTCTTTTTTGTCGTATCTTCCATTTTATGATGCGCCAAATGTTTTCTATGGGTGAAAGATCTGGACTGCAGGCTGGCCAGTTCAGTACCCGGACCCTTCTTCTATGCAGCCATGATGCTGTAATTGATGCAGTATGTGGTTTGGCATTGTCATGTTGGAAAATGCAAGGTCTTCCCTGAAAGAGACGTCGTTTGGATGGGAGCATATGTTGCTCTAGAACCTGGATATACCTTTCAGCATTGATGCTGTCTTTCCAGGTGTGTAAGCTGCCCATGCCACAAGCACAAATGCAACCCCATACCATCAGAGATGCAGGCTTCTGAACTGAGCGCTGATAACAACTTGGGTCGTCCTTCTCCTCTTTAGTCCGAATGACACGGCGTCCCTGATTTCCATAAAGAACTTCAAATTTTGATTCGTCTGACCACAGAACAGTTTTCCACTTTGCCACAGTCCATTTTAAATGAGCCTTGGCCCGGAAAAGACGTCTGCGCTTCTGGATCGTGTTTAGATACGGCTTCTTCTTTGAACTATAGAGTTTTAGCTGGCAACGGCGGATGGCACGGTGAATTGTGTTCACAGATAATGTTCTCTGGAAATATTCCTGAGCCCATTTTGTGATTTCCAATACAGAAGCATGCCTGTATGTGATGCAGTGCCATCTAAGGGCCCGAAGATCACGGGCACCCAGTATGGTTTTCAGGCCTTGACCCTTACGCACAGAGATTCTTCCAGATTCTCTGAATCTTTTGATGATATTATGCACTGTAGATGATGATATGTTCAAACTTTTTGCAATTTTACACTGTCAAACTCCTTTCTGATATTGCTCCACTATTTGTCGGCGCAGAATTAGGGGATTGGTGATCCTCTTCCCATCTTTACTTTTGAGAGCCGCTGCCACTCCAAGATGCTCTTTTTATACCCAGTCATGTTAATGACTTGTTGCCAATTGACCTAATGAGTTGCAATTTGGTCCTCCAGCTGTTCCTTTTTTGTACCTTTAACTTTTCCAGCCTCTTATTGCCCCTGTCCCAACTTTTTTGAGATGTTTTGCTGTCATGAAATTTCAAATGAGCCAATATTTGGCATGAAATTTCAAAATGTCTCACTTTCGACATTTGATATGTTGTCTATGTTCTATTGTGAATACAGTATCAGTTTTTGAGATTTGTAAATTATTGCATTCCGTTTTTATTTACAATTTATACTTTGTCCCAACTTTTTTGGAATCGGGGTTGTACTTATGCTTATTTATCATTATTTTTTCAGTTTTTATGAATAAATTGCAATATTCAGTTGTGTTATTTTCTCTGGGTTCCATGTGTAAAGAAGCTAAAGAGTTTCTCCTTGGTTATGGTGATCCTTCGATAAATTCTGTCCTGTTTCAGCACAGCTCAAAGGGATACTAATGGGTCTGATTGAGCAACTAGAATCCTACATTAGACAAGAATGGGTTAACATTCCTCTCCCTAAACTTGAGCAACTTGTCTCCTCAGTCCCCAGACGTTTACAGACTGTTGTAAAGAGAAAAGGGGATGTCTCACAGTGGGAAACATGGCCTTGTCCCAACTTTTTTGAGATGTGTTGTTGTCATGAAATTTAAAATCACCTAATTTTTCTCTTTAAATGATACATTTTCTCAGTTTAAACATTTGATATGTCATCTATGTTCTATTCTGAATAAAATATGGAATTTTGAAACTTCCACATCATTGCATTCCATTTTTATTTACAGTTTGTACTTTGTCTCAACTTTTTTGGAATTGGGGTTGTACCTACTACTGAGTTGATGCTGTTTATAAACATTTTATTTACAAAGATATGATTTGTTATGCACATTGAATTTGAGGTTGTTATGGGTGAGTGATTAGACTATGGTTTATTATTCACCATCTTCAGATGTGTGTGTGTGTGTGTGTGTGTGTGTGTGTGTGTCGGCCGCGGGTGATTTTACGCTGGCTGCATCTCATCAGTCATTCGGCTAGCGTTAAATACTGGTAGGAAAATATCGCATGACACGCCAGGGCAAACGGATCGAACGCAATTAGACACAGCACTAATCTGAGTTATAGCAGCAAGGAGACACACACACACACACACACACACATACACAATTATGCACGCTGTCCAACAGGCTCTCTCACAACGAACTTGTACGCATAAACACACACACACACACACACACACACACACACACAATCGTGAGGCCATAACCAGAAAGTAATTATGTCTAAAGTGTGTGTAGTAGGTGATTACTTTATAAATGAACTTCACTTAGAAGGACACACTGCAGTACAAAGTCATAATGTAATGAAGTCCACTCTTCTGAAACGATACAATTCACACACACACACACACACACACACACACACACACACACACACACACACACACACACAAAGTAAATTTGGTTGGTTTTGGCCCAATCTTTCTTCTGTAATGAACTCCAGACCCTGCTGAAGTGGACACTGAACCTTTTCTTTTCCCCTCTGAGAGTCATCACACACTGACCTTCATCATCATCACACTCCTTCACTGATCATCATCATCATCATCATCATCATCATCATCTCATTCCTGTGCTGTTCCTTGATCATCATTTAATTAAATTCAATTTTATTTATATAGCATTTTTAATAATGAACATTATAAAAAACAGCTTTATAGAAGTCTGCATATTAATTTTACACTTTAAATGTATCCAACATAACACTCCTGCACTGATCTCCATCATCATCATCATCATCATCATCATCACACTCCTGCATGAACCTTCATCATCATCGAATTAAATCCATAAAAGAATGTTCAACAAGCACATATGGGTGTGATGGTCAGGTGCCCACATACTTTTGGCCATATAGTGTATGTGCTGATGCAGTGGTAAAGGCAGGAGGATTCAGTATCTGTGTGATAGAGAGAGTTGATATTATGCAGCAGCTGCTTATTCGGATCCAGGTAACAACCATTTCTCACACACACACACACACACACACACACACACACACACACACACACACACACACACACACACACACACAGAGAGAGAGAGAGAGAGAGAGAGAGAGAGAGAGAGAACTTCAGTGGACAAATGGTGGTTTGCCTTATTTACTGCAAATTCAGCTGCTCTGTGGAGCCTCAGAACATCATCACGGTTATTCAGAAAGAAATTGAGCATAATGCTTCTGTTCATCAGTGGTTTAGTTTGTGTCAGTATGTGTTAGAGTGCTGTATTGCATTAGTGTGTTTGAGCATGTGTCATAGTGTTTGATGGTGTTAGTGTGTGATAAAGTGGCTTAGTGTGCATTGTGTGAGTGTGTATTAAAGTATGTGAGACTGTGTTAGTGTCTATAAAAGACTGGGAAAATCCTGGCAAGATCAGTTGGATATCAGGGTCCTGTGGATATCAGGGTCTGATAGATATAAGAGTCATGAGATCAGTGTGTGGTGGAGATAATGGTCTCATGGAGATCAGGGTGTGGTGGATATAAGAGTCTCATGGAGATCAGGATGTGGTGGATATAAGTGTCTCATGGAGATCAGGATGTGGTGGATATAAGTGTCTCATGGAACTCAGGGTGTGGTGGATATAATGGTCTCATGGAGCTCAGGGTGTGGTGGATATAAGGGTCTCATGGAGCTCAGGGTGTGGTGGATATAAGAGTCTCATGGAGATCAGGATGTGGTGGATATAAGTGTCTCATGGAGATCAGGATGTGGTGGATATAAGTGTCTCATGGAACTCAGGGTGTGGTGGATATAAGTGTCTCATGGAGATTAGGGCGTGGTGGATATAATGGTCTCATGGTGCTCAGGGTGTGGTGGATATAAGGGTCTCATGAAGATCAGGGTGTGGTGGATATAAGTGTCTCATGGAACTCAGGGTGTGGTGGATATAATGGTCTCATGGAGATCAGGATGTGGTGGATATAAGGGTCTCATGGAGCTCAGGGTGTGGTGGATATAAGGGTCTCATGGAGCTCAGGGTGTGGTGAATATAAGGGTCTCATGGAGATCAGGGTGTGGTGGATATAAGTGTCTCATGGAGATCAGGGCGTGGTGGATATAATGGTCTCATGGTGCTCAGGGTGTGGTGGATATAAGGGTCTCATGAAGATCGGCATGTGGTGGATATAAGTGTCTCATGGAGCTCAGGGTGTGGTGGATATAAGTGTCTCATGGAGATCAGGGCATGGTGGATATAAGGGTCTTGTGGAGATCAGGGTGTGGTGGATATAAGTGTCTCATGGAGATTAGGGCGTGGTGGATATAATGGTCTCATGGTGCTCAGGGTGTGGTGGATATAAGGGTCTCATGAAGATCAGGATGTGGTGGATATAAGTGTCTCATGGAGCTCAGGGTGTGGTGGATATAAGTGTCTCATGAAGATCAGGGCGTGGTGGATATAATGGTCTCATGGAGATCAGGGTGTGGTGGATATAAGGATCTCATGGAGCTCAGGGTGTGGTGGATATAAGGGTCTCATGGAGATCAGGGTGTGGTGGATATAAGGATCTCATGGAGCTCAGGGTGTGGTGGATATAAGGGTCTCATGGAGATCAGGATGTGGTGGATATAAGTGTCTCATGGAACTCGGTGTGGTGGATATAAGTGTCTCATGGAGCTCAGGGTGTGGTGGATATAAGTGTCTCATGGAGCTCAGGGTGTGGTGGATATAAGTGTCTCATGGAGATCAGGGCGTGGTGGATATAAGGGTCTCATGGAGATCAGGGTGTGGTGGATATAAGGGTCTCATGGAGATCAGGGTGTGGTGGATATAAGGGTCTCATGGAGATCAGGGTGTGGTGGATATAAGGGTCTCATGAAGATCAGGATGTGGTGGATATAAGTGTCTCATGGAGCTCAGGGTGTGGTGGATATAAGGGTCTCATGGAGATCAGGGTGTGGTGGATATAAGGGTCTCATGGAGATCAGGGTGTGGTGGATATAAGGGTCTCATGAAGATCAGGATGTGGTGGATATAAGTGTCTCATGGAGATCAGGGTGTGGTGGATATAAGGGTCTCATGGAGCTCAGGGTGAGGTGGATATAAGTGTCTCATGGAGATCAGGGCATGGTGGATATAAGGGTCTCATGGTGCTCAGGGTGTGGTGGATATAAGGGTCTCATGGAGCTCAGGGTGTGGTGGATATAAGGGTCTCATGGAGCTCAGGGTGTGGTGGATATAAGGGTCTCATGGAGCTCAGGGTGTGGTGGATATAAGAGTCTCATGGAGATCAGGATGTGGTGGATATAAGTGTCTCATGGAGATCAGGATGTGGTGGATATAAGTGTCTCATGGAACTCAGGGTGTGGTGGATATAATGGTCTCATCGAGCTCAGGGTGTGGTGGATATAAGGGTCTCATGGAGCTCAGGTTGTGGTGGATATAAGTGTCTCATGGAGATTAGGGCGTGGTGGATATAATGGTCTCATGGTGCTCAGGGTGTGGTGGATATAAGGGTCTCATGGAGCTCAGGGTGTGGTGGATATAAGTGTCTCATGGAGATCAGGGCGTGGTGGATATAAGGGTCTCATGGTGCTCAGGGTGTGGTGGATATAAGGGTCTCATGGAACTCAGGGTGTGGTGGATATAAGGGTCTCATGGAACTCAGGGTGTGGTGGATATAAGGGTCTCATGGAGCTCAGGGTGTGGTGGATATAAGTGTCTCATGGAGATCAGGGCGTGGTGGATATAAGGGTCTCATGGTGCTCAGGGTGTGGTGGATATAATGGTCTCATGAAGATCAGGATGTGGTGGATATAAGTGTCTCATGGAGCTCAGGGTGTGGTGGATATAAGTGTCTCATGGAGATCAGGGCGTGGTGGATATAAGGGTCTCATGGTGCTCAGGGTGTGGTGGATATAAGGGTCTCATGAAGATCAGGGTGTGGTGGATATAAGGGTCTCATGAAGATCAGGATGTGGTGGATATAAGGGTCTCATGAAGATCAGGATGTGGTGGATATAAGGGTCTCATGGAGATCAGGGTGTGGTGGATATAAGGGTCTGATGGAGCTGAGGATCTGATGGAATTCAGGGTCTGGTGATCAGAGTCTGGTGGTGGTCAGGTCTTGGTGGATATCAGCTCCCAGATGATGTTTCCCCTCCTGGCTTGCAGGAGACAGCTGTCTTAGTACACTTTAGTGTAGAATACTACCACCATCACATTTCTAAAGAAGGCTTTGGGAATGTTAAACACCTGTCTTTTTCTGTCTCTTTACTTTGCTATCTCTCTGTCCTTCTCTCTATAGCACTATTTTATCTTCAAGGCAAATCCTAATGATTTCTTACATACACAGATGTGCATACATGGTGTTGTCTTTTCACATATCTCATGAAAAACGCATCACAGCAAACCATTCAAATTAAAACAGAAGACCTGAGGAAAAGTGGAATTAAACTGATCACATCTTAAATCAAATATGTCAAAACATTCATATTTGAGGTACTGCGCCCTGTCTCTCTCTCTCTCTCTCTCTCTGTGTGTAATGGTTATCATCACTGAGGTGTTTGTTACTTGGATCCAAATAAGCAGCTGCTTATCAACCCTCTCTATCATAGAGATACTGAATCCTCCTGTCTCTCTGTCAGTCAGAGATAGAGACAAATAGAGAGACAGTCTCTCCATCTGTCCATCTCCGTGTGTCTCATCCTCTATCTATTCCTCTCCCTTCTTTCTGTTCTGGATTAGCAGAACCTTCACAATGTTGTGTCAGATCAACATTGTCTCTCGTCTCTCTTCCAAAACCAATTGCATCATTTCAACAGATAGTCCTCTCACACACACACACACACACACACACACACACAGATAGTGGTGTACCTGAGCCGAAGGCGACTATGTTACCTAGTAACGGCTGACACACAGATCTCTGTGATCACGAAACAGAGGGGAAGTGCCTCAAGGAGGAGGACTGCGCTATCTCTCTCTCTCTCTCTCTCTCTCTCTCTCTCTCTCTCTCACACACACACACAGGCTGTAATTTTCTTGAGCATCTGAACACAGATCAATCTCAGCACTTCGCTGTGAGACATAAAATGATGTGTGTGTGTGTGTGTGTGTGTGTGTGTGTGTGTGTGTGTGTGTGTGTGTGTGTGTGTGTGTGAGAGAGAGAGAGAGAGAGAGAGAGAGAGAGAGAGAGAGAGAGAGAGTTTTGCCTTCAGAATTCCTTTGGCAAAAAGCAGACTCTCATCACTGATTGGCAATTACATACACGCACACAATGGCTGGTGTGTGTGTGTGTGTGTGTGTGTGTGTGTGTGTGTGTGTGTGTGTGTGTGTGTGTCATTATGTTTCTGTATCTCCCTTGAAACAGCTCATTATCCGAGTGTGTGCAGATTGATAGAGGGGCTCTGCAGACAGATACTGATCACACGCATGCGCATATCAGTGTGAGGAGCCTGTGAGGAACACACATAGGTGTAACGTAATTACTGAACCTCTCTCTCTTTCTCTCTCCATATGTGCAGTGGAAAACCAAGTGTGGCATGGAGAACGTGTGCAAGTGGTTGGCATCTTGCCAATTTTTCTTTCCAATGTTTAAATTTTTTTCCATGTAATATCTTGGATTAATTAAGTTTATTGACTGTGTGTGTGTGTGTGTGTGTGTGTGTGTGTGTGTGTGTGTGTGTGTGTGTGTGTGTGTAGCATGCTGGAGGAGCATGGTGGCTCCACACATGCAGCTGTGTGAGAGTTTGACTCATCAGCAGGGTGTGTGAGTGGTGTGTGGGGTGAGTGTGGAGGAGTGCTGTTTAGTGGTTGGAGATGTGGTGAACGTCGTCTTTGCCTCCTGCATGAACACTGCAACTGTGGTTTTATTAAACAGCATCAGCAGCGCAAGAAAACTGGTCCAGATTGGTACAGGGTTTATGTGCCACTTCTCGAGTTTACAGAGGTATTTATTGGTCAGGGCTGTTCTCTGTCAGGTTGAACACACACTGTACACACGCTGTACACACACTGAACATACACTGAACACATACTGTACACACACTGTACACACGCTGTACACACACTGAACATACACTGAACACATACTGTACACACACTGTACACACGCTGTACACACACTGAACATACACTGAACACATACTGTACACACACTGTACACACGCTGTACACACACTGAACATACACTGAACACATACTGTACACACGCTGAACACACACTGTACACACACTGTACACATGCTGAACACATCTCTTAATTATTTCTATTTTCACTTTAATTTTACTTCCATGTTTATATTTAGGACTTTAAATCTTTTTTATTGCTATTCTGTTAAACTCCTGTTGGGCTCTAATGCTGAGAGACTTGTGTCTGGTTCTTATCTCGTCCAATGCATTTCATCGTAAGTCGATCCTGTGTTCATATACATATGACCAATAAAACTGAACTGAACTATAATCAAATCTGAATTCCACAAAATCTCATATTACATCTGTTTACATTATAAATCATATTTTTGATTTTATTTATTTATTATCAGGTTGTGCATTTTATTTTCTAGTTAAATACACTTTGTGATTGTCAGTGCACAGCAGTACAGAGGAAGAGACATGGAGAGAGAGAGAGAGAGAGAGAGAGAGAGAGTGCAGGAGGATGCAGGTGTGAAAGTGGACAAGCAGTGAACACATTATACAGTGGCATGCAAAAGTTTGGGCACCCTTACTGAAAATGTCTGTTACTGTGAATAGTTAAGTGAGCAGAAAATGAACTGATCACCAAAAGGCATAAAGGTAAAGACAATACATTTCTTTTCAGCGTTTTCTGCAAGATTTGTGTATTATTTTTGTTTTGTACAATTCCCCCTCTCATTATCTGTAGCCGCTTTATCCTGTTCTACAGGGTCGCAGGCGAGCTGGAGCCTATCCCAGCTGACTACGGGTGAAAGGCGGGGTTCACCCTGGACAAGTCGCCAGGTCATCACAGGGCTGACACATAGACACAGACAACCATTCACACTCACATTCACACCTACGCTCAATTTAGAGTCACCAGTTAACCTAACCTGCATGTCTTTGGACTGTGGGGGAAACCGGAGCACCCGGAGGAAACCCACGCGGACACGGGCAGAACATGCAAACTCCACACAGAAAGGCCCTCGCCAACCCCAGGGCTCGAACCCAGGACCTTCTTGCTGTGAGGCGACAGCGCTAACCACTACACCACTGTGCTGCCGTTTTGTACAATTGGAGAGTGAAAAAAGAAAAGAAACATCATGCGAAAGTTTGGGCACCCCAATACATTTGAGTTCTCAGGTAACTTTTACCAAGGTTCCAGACCTTAATTAGCTTATTGAGCTGTGGCTTGTTCAAATTCTTCGTTAGGAAAGGTCAGATGATGCAGATTACAAAGCTGTATAAATTCTCTGACTCCTCAAACTTGTTCCTAAAATCAACAGCCATGGGCTCCTCTAAGCAACTCCCTCACATTCTGAATAATAAAATAATTGATGCTCACAATGTTGAATGTTAATTGGGGCTTTGCCCTGTATTCTTCTCCTACCACTTTTGTTATTTATGTATTTATTATGGCAAACCTCAATAAAAGAAAAGAAAAGAAGGCTACAAGAACATAGCAAAGTGTTTTCAGGTAGCTATTTCCTCAGATTGTAATGTTATTAAGAAATGGCAGTTAACAGAAACACTGGAGATCAAGATGAGGTCTGGAAGATGAAGAAAACTTTCTGAAAGAACTGCTCGTTGGATTGCTAGAAAGGCAAATAAAAACCCCTGTTTGACTGCAAAAGACCTTCAGAAAGATTTAGCAGACCCTGGAGTGGTGGTGCACTGTTCTACTATGCAGCAACATCTGAATAAATACGACCTTCATGGGAGATCCATCAGAAGAAAACCTTTCCTGCATCCTAGCCACAAAATTCAGCGTCTGAAGTTTGCAAATGAACATCTAAATAAGCCTGATGCATTTTGAAAACAAGTCCTGTGGACTGATGAAATCAAAATAGAACTTTTTGGCCACAGTGTGCAAAGGTATGTTTGGAGAAAAAAGGGTGCCAAATTCCAGGAAAAGAACACCTCTCCAACTCTGAAGCATGGGTGTGGATCCATCATGCTTTGGGGTTGTGTTGCGGCCAGTGGCACAGGGCACATTTCATTGGTTGAGGGATGCATGGATTTAAATAAATACCAGCAAATTCTGGAAGCAAACATCACACCATCTGTAAAAAAGTTGAAGTTAAAAAGAGGATGGGTCCTACAATAAGACGATGATCCAAAACACACCTCAAAATCTACAATGGAATCCTCAAGAGGCACAAGCTAAAGGTTTTGCCCGGGCCCTCACAGTCCCCTGACCTAAACATCATTGAAAATCTGTGGATAGACCTCAAAAGAGCAGTGCATGCAAGACAGCCCAGGAAACTTGTAGAACTGGAAGCCTTTTGCAAGGACAAATGTGTGAAAATCCCCCAGGTAAGAACTGAAAGATTATTAGCTCGCTACAAAAAGTGTTTACAAGCTGTGATACTTGCCAAAGGAGGTGTTACTAGGTACTGACCACACAGGGTACCCAAACTTTTACTTTGGGCCCTTTTCCTTTTTTGTAATTTTGAAAATGTAAAAGATGAAAATTTTTTTAAATTGTTTTTGCTTAAAATATAAAGGGAATGAGTCATCTTTAACTTTATGCCTTTTAGAGATCATTTCATCTTCAACTTGCTTAACTGTTCACAGTAACAGCAATTTTGACCAGGGGTGCCCAAACTTTTGCATACCACTGTACCGTAGATATAAAACAGTGCTGTTTGCCCACATTAAATGCAGTGTGCCTGAAAATTGTTTTTCCTTTCATCCCCATCACACACCTCAATGTTTAACCATAAATCAAAAGAAGGGTTTCATGAATTCATGTTTCAAAGAATCCATGTGAAGTCACTTTAATGTGCAACTAATGTAATGTTTAATAGGAGGCAGATTATTCCAGAGTTGTCAAACATGAGGTCTGGTTTTGTCTGCTTTCTTCTGTGTTATTTTTTTGGTGAAAGTATTGCTTGGAATAAGATGGTGTGGGGATACCGGTAAGTTCAGCTGAAATTAACACAACGCTGTTAAAGATAATTTGATACCTGTAGTTCATGGGGGGGGTTGGTTGTTTTTCATGTATTCAATTTACTTTGCATAATAACTTTGTCAAACAACTAATGGCTTTGTGGCTCAACAACTGTTTTCAGAGAAAGAGAGTCTTTCTAAGCACAGTGCTGAGTATTTGATGTAAAAGGGTTAATTTGATTACTGTTATTTTAAAGCTTTTATCTTGGTTATTATAAGAGCCATACATACTGTACCTTTTTTTCCCAGAACAGTTCAGACAAACCAGATCTTCCATCATTCAATATGATAATAGTTGCACATTTTTATATTAATCTTTATATCAAGAGAGGAAAAAACATCACATCTTATGAAATTATGTTTTTACACCTCACTATAAAATACTGGGAGTATATATTTATTCTCTATAATTGTGGGGGGGAGATTGTCCAGAATAGAACCACCATGCTGGGAATGTCTATGGTTAAGAGGTTATATATATATATATATATATATATATATATATATATATATATATATATATATATATATATATATATATATACAACCCCGATTCCAAAAAAGTTGCAATGATATGGAAGTTTCAAAATTCCATATTATATTCAGAATAGAACATAGATGACATATCAAATGTTTAAACTGAGAAAATGTATCATTTAAAGAGAAAAATTAGGTGATTTTAAATTTCATGACAACAACACATCTCAAAAAAGTTGGGACAAGGCCATGTTTCCCACTGTGAGACATCCCCTTTTCTCTTTACAACAGTCTGTAAACGTCTGGGGACTGAGGAGACAAGTTGCTCAAGTTTAGGGATAGGAATGTTAACCCATTCTTGTCTAATGTAGGATTCTAGTTGCTCAACTGTCTTAGGTCTTTTTTGTCATATCTTCCATTTTATGATGCGCCAAATGTTTTCTATGGGTGAAAGATCTGGACTGCAGGCTGGCCAGTTCAGTACCCGGACCCTTCTTCTACACAGCCATGATGCTGTAATTGATGCAGTATGTGGTTTGGCATTGTCATGTCGGAAAATGCAAGGTCTTCCCTGAAAGAGACGTCGTCTGGATGGGAGCATATGTTGCTCTTGAACAGGGGTGTCAAACTCATTTTGGTTCAGGGGCCACATACAGCCCATCTGATCTCAAGTGGGCCGGACCAGTAAAATGATTGCAAAAAAAACCTGTCAACTCCAAATCTTTAGCATTGTTTTTTCAGTAGGCTATGCTTTATGCTTCAGCCTACATTTGTAGCCTACATAATCACTGATCACAAGGGATCTAGATTATTACACATTTATTCACAGAGAGGTCAATGGATTTGAAATAAAATGCATTTCACTCTCAAACAACTGGTTTATTTTTATACGGTTGAGTGAATACATTTTTACATCTGACAACCTGAACCAACTCCCCACACTAAACTCAAGTGGGAGCTATGAAGAAAGTAGCCTAACCATCCTGCTTAAAAATGTGAATGTGCAAATTTATGAAAAATAAAATAAAATTAACAAACATAAAAGTTATAGCAGTGCATGAGCAATATGATTAGGCTACATCAGATCAAACTATTTTGTAGGCTAGGCCTACTGAAGCTGAGAATGATATACTGCACAATATTCATTGTCTTTTAAAGTGAAACCATGTAATCTTTTTTTCAAAGAACTGCATTCTTCAGACTGCAAACATTTGTGAACATTACAAGAATTAGTCCCAGGCCTTAATGCTGATTAACCTCCCTCCCCGCTTTCTCTCACCAAGTCTATTGGCTGCTGCTGGCTCCTGACACTTGGCATCTTTTAGCCTTCACAAGGGCATCAATATCAGGTTTCAAATCCTGAGTAGCAGCACATTTCACAATGTCATTCAAGTGTGCGTTTGATAACCTTGAGCGGTGCTTTGTTTTGTTGAGGTTCATGACAGAGAACGCCTGTTCACAAAGATAGGTAGTCCCAAACATGGATAAAACCTTTGCAGCCAGGGATGTTAATTTGGGCTACCCTGGCAAGAGATATTGATAAAACATGTCTAAGCCCACTGATGCAAATTTCTGCTTCATATCGGAATCACATTGCAAGTCAATTATCTCAAGTTGGATGTCAGCGGGCATATCAGAAGCACTGACTGTAAATGGCGAGCAAAAAAAGGCAAATTTGTCCTCAAGTTCACTGAAAACCTGAAATCTCCACTCGAACTCCTGCAGCAATTCTGTTATCTTGTCTTTGTATTGATCCAAATCAGCATTATGTTCGGTCACATGCATAGCTGTGAGCAATGGGAAATGAGAGGTGTCACTGTTAGATAGCTGTGTCTCCCAGAGTGACAGTTTCAACTTGAATGTGCACATGCTATCGTAAAACTGAGTGCCAACTTTTCTGCGGCCTTGCAACATTTTGTTAAGATTATTCAGGTGCTGTGTAATATCCACCATAAAGGCCAGATCCCGCACCCATTCCGAGCATTTAAATTCCTCTACTGGTCTGCCCTTTTTCTCCATGAACTGTCCAATTTCCTCTTGTAGTTCAAAGAAACGCTTGAGTACGGCACCTCGGCTTAACCACCGTACTTCAGTGTGGTATGGTAAACCAGCCGCACCAGCCTGCACTTTCTCTCTGAATTTTCTCGCAACGCCTGCCTTTCTCCCGACCACTGATGGGGAGCCATCTGTAGCCAAACTGACAGCACAGGACCAGTCCACTCCGACCTTGTCCAGTGCTCTAACAAGAGAGCTGAATATGTCATTCACTGTTGTTGTGTCCTTCATAGGCACCAACTCAAGGAACTCCTCAGTGACAGTCAAAGTCTCATCAACTTTGAGAGATCTTCAAACCTATTTGCAACAGTGTTCCTCGATAGACTAATGTTGGCAAAGGCAGATTGCTTTTCAGGGCACACGACTTCTGCAGCCTTCAGCATGCATTTTTTCACCAGTTCACCATCAGAAAATGGCTTGGATGCTTGCACCAACTCATTTGCAATAAGGTAGCGAGCTTTCACTGCTCCATCACTGACCTCACGGCTGCGAGTAAATGCAGACTGCTGTTTCTTCAGACCGGCTAACAATTCGTTTATCTTCTCTTTTCTTAATTGTCCATACAAATTGTGAATTTTTTCTTTATGATGAGTCTCATAGTGGCGCCAAATATTATATTCTTTGAGCACTGCAACCTGTTCATTACATACCAAGCACACTGGTTTTGTATTCACCTCTGTGAATAAATAATACTCAGTCCATTTTTCCTGGAAAACTCTGCACTCTACATCAACTTTTCTTCTTTTTGACAAAGACATTTTGGTAATGGGGGTATCACTCTTGATAATTTTGATAGCAACTTAATAGTGGTGAGGCAAGACTGCCATTCATGGAATCAGACAGAATATCTGGGCACGTGGCTAAAATGTGCTGTTTATTTCCTGATCTCTTATGTCAGTGCTGCTTTTTTTGGCTGCCCCTAGCGGCTGAATTGAGCATTTTGGTTATTTCTTTAAAAATTCATAAGTCGTCACAGGAATGGTCTAGAGATTAATTTTTTTTTTTGACATCCTAAGAAATTTTTTCTCTACAAGTCTGGGGCTGGATTAAACCATCTGGCAGGCCGGATCCGGCCCATGGGCCGTATGTTTGACACCCCTGCTCTAGAACCTGGATATACCTTTCAGCATTGATGGTGTCTTTCCAGGTGTGTAAGCTGCCCATGCCACAAGCACAAATGCAACCCCATACCATCAGAGATGCAGGCTTCTGAACTGAGCGCTGATAACAACTTGGGTCGTCCTTCTCCTCTTTAGTCCGAATGACACGGCGTCCCTGATTTCCATAAAGAACTTCACATTTTGATTCGTCTGACCACAGAACAGTTTTCCACTTTGCCACAGTCCATTTTAAATGAGCCTTGGCCCAGAGAAGATGTCTGCGCTTCTGGATCATGTTTAGATACGGCTTCTTCTTTGAACTATAGAGTTTTAGCTGGCAACGGCGGATGGCACGGTGAATTGTGTTCACAGATAATGTTCTCTGGAAATATACCTGAGCCCATTTTGTGATTTCCAATACAGAAGCATGCCTGTATGTGATGCAGTGCCATCTAAGGGCCCGAAGATCACGGGCACCCAGTATGGTTTTCCGGCCTTGACCCTTACGCACAGAGATTCTTCCAGATTCTCTGAATCTTTTGATGATATTATGCACTGTAGATGATGATATGTTCAAACTCTTTGCAATTTTACACTGTCGAACTCCTTTCTGATATTGCTCCACTATTTGTCGGCGCAGAATTAGGGGGATTGGTGATCCTCTTCCCATCTTTACTTCTGAGAGCCGCTGCCACTCCAAGATGCTCTTTTTATACCCAGTCATGTTAATGACCTATTGCCAATTGACCTAATGAGTTGCAATTTGGTCCTCCAGCTGTTCCTTTTTTGTACCTTTAACTTTTCCAGCCTCTTATTGCCCCTGTCCCAACTTTTTTGAGATGTGTTGCTGTCATGAAATTTCAAATGAGCCAATATTTGGCATGAAATTTCAAAATGTCTCACTTTCGACATTTGATATGTTGTCTATGTTCTATTGTGAATATAATATTAGTTTTTGAGATTTGTAAATTATTGCATTCCGTTTTTATTTACAATTTGTACTTTGTCCCAACTTTTTTGGAATCGGGGTTGTATATATATATATATATGTGTGTGTGTGTGTGTGTGTGTGTGTGCACTTTGTGCCTGGCAGGAATAAATGTCATTGTTTTTATTTGCTGTGAATTCAAAACCACATTACTCAACAATGTTTTAGCATCCAGAGAAACAACTAGAATCATCAGAAATTTTTATCATCAGCATTTTTATCATGCCCCCCCCCCCCCCCCCGTGGCGAACGTGTTTGCAACGCGCTCCCTACACTGATCGTCTTTATTGTTTTTTTTAGTACTTTTGATCGTGACAAATGCTCAGTGCTTGTACACTAGGATCACATACAGCAAAGACACACTTCTGGACATTGGCAAAATTCACCACGGGCCCAGTCCAGTCCTTCTGGACTGTAGCTTTCTTCTCCTCGCTGACACCAACCGGAGCTACACCGACACCATCCGACAGGCCGCATCACCACCAGACTCGAGTAGGTGAAAAGGTCGATGATCTACGCACCCAAGACGGAGGCGCGGTAAGAGAGGCGGGCTACATGCTAGGCTAAAGGCTAGAGCTACAAGACCACCACTACCTAGCCTTCTGCTAGCTAACGTTCGCTCACTTGAGAATAAGATGGATGAGCTGAGAACCAGGATAACATCTCAACGTGAGATCAGAGAGTGTTGTGCCCTGATTTTTACGGAAACCTGGACTACTGCAAGCCTGCCAGACCTGGCCATTGAACTACAGACCCACTCCATGCACCGCAGAGACCACACATCTGCTTCCCGTAAAAACAAAGGTGGCAGTGTGTGTGTTTATGTTAACAACAGATGGTGTACAGACGTACAGGTGGTTGAAAAACACTGTTGTGCGGACATTGAAGTGCTGATGGTGAAGTGCAGACCCTTTTATCTACCGAGGGAGTTCAGTGCTGTGTTTATGCTGGCTGTTTACATCCCTCCACGGGCCGACCAGACTACAGTGCTAGGACTACTACATGACATCATCGGCAAACACGAGACCACACACCCAGATGCCATGTTCGTCGTGGCCGGGGATTTTAACCATTGCAACCTCAGGACTGTGCTACCGAAGTACCACCAACACGTGAGCTTTCCAACAAGGGACAACAACATCCTGGACCATGTCTACAGCAACATGAGAAATGGCTACAAGGCTGTGCCCCACCCCCACTTTGGACAGTCTGACCACATCTCTGTGCTCCTCTACCCAGCTTACAAGGCCCTTCTCAAACAAGCCCACCCCAGTGAGTAAAACTGTTAAAGTTTGGAATGAAGGGACTGATCTGGTGCTCCAGGACTGCTTCAGTTCTACAAACTGGGATGTGTTTAAGACTGCTGCTTTGAGAGAAGACTGTTCCGTGGATTTAGAGGAATATGCATCTGTGCACCAGCTACATCAGCACGTGCATTAATGACATTGTCCCCACCAAGTTCTGCAAAATATATCCAAACCAAAAACCTTGGATTAACAGTGAAGTACACTCAACACTGTAAAAAAAAATCCGTTGTTTTTACAGAAAAACACTGGCAGCTGTGGTTGCCAGAATAATCCTGTTAAAAATACAGTGAAATGTAAACAACATTACAGAATAACTTGTACATTTCACTGGGATTCCATGTACAATTAATGATAACTAAATGTAAATTTTACAGGTATTCAATGTACAATAATCAATACATAACTGTTAATTTTACGGATATTCATTGTACAATAAACAATGATTCAAAATGGTTACAAGCAATGATCTACTAGACAGATATTTTTGGGGGGGCTTTTTTCACCTTTATTGGATAGGACAGTGTAGAGACAGAAAATGAGCTGGAGAGAGAGACAGGGAGGGACTAGGAAATGACCTTGGGTTGGAATCGAACCCGGGTCCCCGGATTCATGGTATGGTGCCTTATCCACCTGAGCCACGATGGTGGCCATTTTTTTATGTTTTTAACAGGGCAATGATGTAATTTTAACTATCACATTCTGTTTTAGTATTACAGTTTGTCTGTGTTTAAACTACAACAATTTGTAAATTCTACAAAAAAATATGATCAATTCAACATATTCTTACTGTTAAATTAACAGTGGTATTTGGTTAGGAGTTTTACAGTATATTGATGTAAAGTACACACTGCTTCATTGTTTTTGTATTTACAGTTTTTTTATGTCATGATTTTACATAAATTCACTGTTAATTCTACGGACATTTTTTACAGTGCATGCTACATGCACACTCCACCGCTTTTGCCTCTGGTGATGCAGATGGATATAAAAAGGCCAGATATGACCTATGCAGATCTATCACGAAGCCAAGAGGCAGTACAAACTGAAGCTGGAAGGATATTACAACACCTCAGACACCAGATGCATGTGGCAGGGCCTGCAACATATCACCAATTTCCAGCAGAAGAACAGCAGGCTCACAGTCAACCACAACACATCACCAGATGAGCTGAATGAGTTCTATGCTCGCTTCGACACCCTCAACACCAACCAACGCAGAGGGATTCTACCAGCACTTCATTGCATAGACAAGCAACTAGCATTGTTGGAAAGGCTAGGTCATGCCATTTCATGACTAGCTGCAATGAAGAAGAAACCTTTATTTTTCACATGCACACTTCAAGCACAGTGAAATTCATCCTCTGTATTTAACCCATCTGAAGCAGTGAACACACACATACACCCAGAGCAGTGGGCAGCCACAATACAGCACCCAGGGAGCAGTCAGGTGCCTTGGTCAAGGGCACCTCAGCCCAAGGCTGCCCCACATTAACCTAACTGCATGTCTTTGGACTGTGAGGGAAACCGGAGCACCTGGAGGAAACCCATGCAGACACGGGGAGAACATGCAAACTCTGCACAGAAAGGCCCTCGCCGGCCGCTGGGTTCGAACCCGGAACCTTCTTGCTGTGAGGTGACCATGCTAACCACTACACCACCATGCCGCCCTTACAATGAGTAAGTTAACTGAGCAGAAGGGATATGAATGTGGACAGAATTTGCATCAGCCAGGTTTTAAGGGTTAAAGGACTAAAAAGATCAACAGAGAGGACCTGAACACTGTGTCAACCATTAATTACACTGATTTATTTTATAGGTTTATAGCATGAAACACATTAGTTACACACACAAGATTTGCAACCCAAATTGGTAAATTAATTAATTAATTTAATAATAATAATAATAATAATAATAATAATAATAATCACATTGTGCATCACGTATAATCCATGTCAGGTTTGAGGATTGGGGTCCCCCCATGCCATCTTGCCTATCTGGCCTGCCGGTGAGCTTCGAGGTTGCGTTCTGAGAGGGCTTTTCCCTGACAGATGTTGGAGTGCCAGGCCTTTCTGTCAAGGGCAATATTATGCCAGTCCTTGTCGAAGCCAAAAGCCTTCAAGTTGTCTTTTACAGTCTTTCCAGTGTTTCTTTGGTTGACCCCTTGGCCTTGAACCCTGCACTAACTCACCGAAGGGAAGTTGCTTCGGCATCTGGGGGTTGTCCATTCTGCAGACATGGCCCAACCAGAGGAGCCTATTGCCTCAGATGATCGTCTCTACAGCGGTTGATTTTTCATGTCTGAGGACCTCAGTGTTTGTGATGTGATGTCACCACTTGATGTTGAGCAAGCGACATAAGGACCGTTGATGGAACACCTCTAAAATGTGGAGCTGCTTGGCAAGTTTCGGCCAGGTTTTGCTTCTGTAGAGTAGTGTTGGAAGAACGATGGAGTTATACACCTTCAGCTTGGTTTAAATGGACAGGCCATCCCTGCTCCAGCATCTAGAGTTGAGGGAGCAGAAGGTGAATGCAGCACGACTTATCCATTTCCTGATTTCAGGCATTAAGTCACCGTCATCTGCTAGTTCTCCTCCAAGGTAGGTAAAGCTATGCACTCTCTTCAACTGGAAGTTGTCAAGCAGGATCGAGGGTGGTTTGGAGCACTGAGCATGCATGACTTCTGTTTTGGGCTTACTGATGTTGATTTGCACGAGTCGTGCAATGCTGTGGCTGCATTTTGAAGAGAGTCTTGGGTGGAAGTGCACAGTACTGCATCATCAGCATATAGAAAGTCACTAAGCCTAGATGTTGTATTGGACTTAGACTTGAGGCAGCGCAGGTTGAACAGCTTGCCGTCCATCTTGTGGCGTATGTCCAGGCCAAAGTCTGGCATTGACTTATGAGCATGATGAAGAACATAGGAGAAGAACAAGATGAATAGGGTTGGTGCCAAGATACTGTACATCCCTGCCTCAGACTGCTGGTAACCTTGAAGGGGTCTGTTACTTCCCCACTGATGCAGACTTTGTTGTGCATGCCATCATGGAAGCTTCTGATGATGTTAACAATTTTGGGCAGGATGCCGATCTTGAATAGGATGTTCCACATGAGTGTTCTGTCTATGCTGTTGAAAGCTTTGACAAGGTCGATAAAGATGACATAGAGCTGCTGGTTCTGCTGGCGACACTTTTCCAGCATTTGACGCATACAGAACATCATGTAATTTGTTGAACAGCCATTTCTGAAACTGCATTGTGCCTCAGGAATGTGTGTCTCGATGATGGGCCAGATGTGATTCAGGATCACACAAGCATACAGCTTCCCAATGACTGAGAGAAGCGTGATGCCTCTGAAATTGCTGCAGGTGAAATGGCAGTTCTTCTTGAAGAGTGATACAATGTATAATAATAATAATAATAATAATAATAATAATAATAATAATAATAGAAACAGGATAAAGCGGCTAGAGATAATGAGATGAGATAAGATGAGATGAGATGAGATGAGATAATAATAGAATAATTAATTGACGGGGGGGCTTTTCAGAAAGAATTCTTTCACAACCATTGCTTCATACCTTTTTCAATGGCTTTGTTGTTTATTTGTTGGTTTGCTAGGGTTAGAGATCACACTGAGGTGTTTTTGGGAAACTAACAGTGCTCTACATGTTCGTATGTCACACTCATTAGGGGCTGAGCATCTCAAAAGATCTGCTCCTGGATACACTCTTGGATCCAATAAAGGTGAATGGAAAGGTCCAGGGTGAAATTTATTGGAGGGTAAAATAAAAAAACATCTGTTTGGTTTCAGATATTATACCAATCAGAAGATATGCCCTTCAGCGGTACACACACACACACACACACACACACAGATGACATCACTGCATATGCACACAAAAAAGCTTTAAAAAATAAGATCACGTTTCCCCTTTATGACTGTGTGTATCTTATCACATGTATTCAATTACCCATAAATAGATAAAGAGGGAGAAAGATTGTGTGTGTGTGTGTGTGTGTGTGTGTGTGTGTGTGTGTGTGTGTGTGTGTGTGTGAGAGAGAGAGAGAGAGAGAGAGAGGGTAAAGTGAGACAGAAAGATAGAGAGATAGAAGTAGGAAAAGAGAACAGCTTAATACATAATATATAAGGTGAGTGATGTCCTAGTGTCTCTCTGTCGTTGTGTGAGGATGGGTTTAGGTCGAACCACTTCTGCTAATGTGACAGAGATTTATTTCTCTATCAGACAGACAGACAGACAGACAGACAGACAGACAGACAGATAACAAGCCAATTCACAGGAAGCACTTTTGCTTTAATATGAGCTACAGGTCTCTCTCTCTCTCTCTCTCTCTCTCTCTCTCACACACACACACACACACACACACACACACACAGGGCCTGTACAAGCACATTTATATCACTGATGAATATTAAATGTACAGCTGAGGACCACTGTTCTTTTTTTCTGACGTATTTGGGACAGAGGAGTTTATGTTACAGTGAAAGTGAGAACAGGAATTAACAGGTTTCCCATCTTTCTAAATAACTTGTAAAGGTAAACGGATAAAAAGTATGATGTTATTCTTTAGTAAAAAGGCAGCTGTTGGTAAATGTGTTAAGAATAAAACACTTGAGGATGTTATAATCAACTTCACGATCTTAACAGTGACTTCTCTTTGTTTTTTGTCCTTGAACAGCACACCTCCTAGTTTTTCATTCCTTACACAGTGTATTACACACAGTGCAGTGCAGTGTGTGTGTGTGTAAGTAGCTGGTTAACACTGTAACACCGTTAAACTGCCATAAAGTCTCCATGTGTAGAGAGAGCTGTGGATTAAACACTGTTTGAGTTTTAATAACTGAGATTAGTGACTCAGATTTCTGCTGTTAGTGAGTGATGTACTTTCAGCCGTGTGTGTGTGTGTGTGTGTGTGTGTGTGTGTGTGTGTGTGTGTGTGTGTGTGTGTGTGTGTGCACGCGCGCATGCAGGCTGAAAGTCAGTAATGTCATCAGTTAACACTAATGAAGGGGAATGGGCAGTAATTGCGTCAGGGACCGAGGGAGTGCTCTGATTCATCCTCACTGCTTCATCTCACGAGGAACTCTAACACAAATACATTTCCTCAATTTAATCTGCTCCATAATTACACTCAAGCCCCTATTCACACCCCTACTTAACTACACACACACACACACACACACACACACACACACACACACACACACACACACACACACACACAGTGTGCCTTTATTCTCCATGTCTTTATCTATTCTGTTCCATGTTAAAGCCTCTGACAGGACCTGAGTGAGAGCAGCTTTCATAAGCAAATGCATTTTATCCAATATTCCCACAGTCCACTGCAAAGTCACCTTGAGCTCTACACACACACACACACACACACACACACACACACACACGCTCACTCACTCACTCTCTCTCTCTGAATACTCAATAAGGTCATGAACTGGAGTAAAATCTCACTAAATGCATGAAGCAGAATATTTCTGTAAAATTCAAGCATCATGTTAAACTCACATGTTAAACTTATGTACAACAAACTAAACTCACATTTTTTTTTCTTCTTGGCTTGGCTTCGTGAGCAAAGATTCAGGGTCGAGTCTGTCCACGACGGCTGCAGGCACACTGATGGCTAGCGAGGCCTATCCGGGACAGGCAGGCTCGGCTGTAGCGGCTGCAGATGAATGACTGATCAATGTTTGGAGTGGAGGGCACCTTGTTCTTCCTCCTGCTTCTCTTCTCTTCCAGTCTGGTTGTACATGTGCACTCGAAGGCTGCAATTGCCCCATGGGTGATACTGCGCCAGCCCACCTGGTCAGCAGCAAGAGAGGACCAGGTGTGAGTGTCAATGTGGCACATGGTCAGAGAGGCCTTGAGGAGGTCCATGTACCTCTTCTGTGGGGCTCCTCTGTTGCATCGCCCAGTGGACAGTTCACCATAAAATGATATCTTGGGCAGGCGGTGGTCTTCCATCCTGGACACGTGCCCAGCCCAACGCAGCCAAGCTTTGAGGAGCATGGCCTCGATACTGGGTTCTCTGCCTGCTGGAGGACCTTGATGAAGTTGCTCCAGTGGATGTTGAGGATGGAGCGAAGACAGCACTGATGGAGGTGCTCGAGGAGTCGTAGATGCCATCGATAGGTCACCCACATCTCAGAGCCATACAGGAGTGTCGTCAGTACAGCTGCTCTGTACACTTGGATCTTTATCTCTTTTTTCAGGTCTTTGTTGGACCAGACTCTCTTGTAGAGCCTGCCAAAGGCACTGTTTGCTTTTGCCAACCTGTTGTCAATCTCTTTGCCAATTTTGGCATCTGATGTGATGGTGCACCCATCCATCCATTATCTGTAGCTGCTTATCCTGTCCTACAGGGTCACAGGCAAGCTGGAGCCTATCCCAGCTGACTATGGGCAAGGGGGGGGGCTCACCCTGGACAAGTCGCCCGGTCATTGCAGGGCTAACACATAGACACAGACAACCATTCACACTCACATTCACACCTACGGTCAATTTAGAGTCACCAGTTAACCTAACCTGCATGTCTTTGGACTGTGGGGGAAACCGGAGCACCTGGAGGAAACCCACGTGGACACAGGGAGAACATGCAAACTCTACACAGAAAGGCCCTCGCCGGCCGCTGGGCTCGAACCCAGGACCTTCTTGCTGTGAGGCGACAGTGCTAACCACTACACCACCCATGGTGTACCCAAGATAGGTGAATTGATTGACAGCTTTCAGCTTGGTTTGGTTGATGCTGATGTATGGTGGTTGGTACAGTTTGTTGGGTGCAGGCTGATGGAGAACTTCTGTCTTCTTGAGGCTGATTTCCAAGCCAAATTGTTGGGCAGCCTCTGCAAAGCAGGTCACAATGTGTTGAATGACTGGCTTGGTGTGGGCAACAAGAGCATCACCATCTGCAAACAGCAGTTCGCAGATCAGCTGCTCCATTGTCTTGGACTAGCAGTGGGCTAGCAGGTGCCTCAGGTTGAATAAGGTGTCATCCATGTGATAGCTGATGTAGATGCCATTGTCTTCGTCAAGATCTTGAGTGGCCTGCTGCAGCATCATGCTGAAGAAGATGGTAAAGAGTGTTGGCGTGAGAATGCAGCCCTGCTTGACACCGTTGATGATAGGGAAGGGCTCCGACAGTTCTCCATTCAGTCTGATTTGTCCGGACTGGTCCTCATGAAGCTGGATGATCATTTTCATGAACTTTGAAGGGTAGCCTAGCTTTTCCAAGATCTGCCAGAGTCCTTTTCTGCTGACAGTATCGAAACATAAAATATGTTAAACTTATGTATAACAAACTAAACTCATGTACAGCATGTTATATTCACGAAAAGCACATTAAACTCATGAAAACATTAAATTCACAGAAAATACATTAAAGCTAGTTTTTTCTAATGTCATTCTGGTCCAAAGCACTTTTTTTTATCACACCACATCCTCAGGTCCTGTGGGATCTGACTCACGTGAGGAAATGTTTCAGATAAAATCCTGCAGTCACCTTTCACCTTGATCTATTAATTCAACATTTAATTATTTTACAAAACTTTTTTAATTTATATTTTAATATAAAGTAAAATAAAATTGAGTGAAGTTAATCTCCCGTTTGCTGTGTTCTGCTTCTCACTGTGATGTTTAATGTGTTTATCTACATCTTAATATTTACGGGTTCTGTTTATTCAGTGGTTTATTTATTTTTTTACTGTTTAATTTAAAAAAATTACATTTTAAACTCTCAAATATCTTCATAATTTATAATTTAATTTAAAATAATCATTATTTAAACAGATCTTAGCAGTGTGTGTGTGTGTGTGTGTGTGTGTGTGTGTGTGTGTTGCAGAGGGGCTTAATTAAGTCACACTTAATTACATGATGCTGATGAACACTGCTGTAGCTTTATTACACGCTGTGATGATTAGTATTTGATAACAAGGCTCTGTGTGTGTGTGTGTGTGTGTGTGTGTGTGTGTGTCACAGATGCTTGACAATGCTGTGATCAATCAGTCTGAAAGTGGGTATGATGTGCACATCAGACACACAGTGCTCACACACGTATGCACCTCAGACACACACACACACACACACACATACTATTAACCTGTGTGTGTTTTAGCACTATTAATATTCAATCAGCTCATAACTTTTCTTTTTTCCTTTAAACAGTGTGACAGTGGGGGCGTGACCAAGCGTCAGCTGTGGGCAGTGAGGAGTCTGGTAGAACTGGCAGGTAACATGTCATCACCTGTGTCTGATTACTGGCAGCTTATTTATGTGTCCCTCTTGTGTCCTTGCAGAGAGAAGCCAGTACCTAGAGAGAGAGCTGAGCATCCCAGCACTGTGTGTGTGTGCACCTAAAGTGCAGCAAGCAAAAAACACAATTCCCTGAAAAGTGAACTTTAAACTAAAAATGAAACGCTCCTTGTGTTGTCAAGCCTGTTTTCCACTTCTCAATTTCCCAAGAGCCACAAGAGCATTGCACTGGTGCCAAAACCCAGGAATTGAAGAAAAATGCTGTCGTGGAGTCCATGCCAATTACCGAGATCCTCCAGACCCTCGTCAATATCAATTAAAGCAACATCAGGCCCTCACCATGCTGTGTGCAGAGCAAGAGCAGCGCTTCTGGGTTCTGCTCAAGGCCCAGGTGGAGGACCAACAGGTGATCCAGAGCCTGATCCAGCCAGCAAGTAATTCAGCAGCCACTCCCCATGGACGCTGCAGCTCCGCACCATGTTATCTTGGTCAAGATGGGTCTGCAGGATGATCCCAAGGCATTTGTGGAGATGTTTGAGTGCATCATGGAACCGTGCTCATGGCCAAACTCACAGTGGATGGTCCTTCTATTGCTGCTCCTGTGTGGGGAGAAGCCCAGTTCACAGCCCTGCAGCTCCTAGCCAGAGCTGGAAGCATCTGTAGCAGGCTATCTTGCAAGGGTCAGCCACATCCTGGAACATCATCACCAGCACTTCCACATGCTGGCAGTAAGTGAGATTAGCTGCCTGAAGCCCACTCCCCCAACCCATGTACCTCCCCATTTTCCCTCACCCCTTTGTGCTTCCATGCCAATGCTGCCAACAACTTCCTCTCTCTCTGCACAGGTTGAACTGTCCATGCTTATGAAGACCGGGACAAAGCTCGGGGAGGTCTGCAGGCACATCAGGAAAGCAAGGCATTTCGGGGATCAGCGTCCCCTTAAGCAGGTGGGGATTCTGATCTGCAATCCTTACACAACTAGGGCCTCCCCTGATCAAGCAGGAGTGTGCCGAGTGGCAGTGAGTATTCAAGGGAGTACACATCAGGCCTCGGTGGACTCAGAGTATAATCAGACCTCAGTTCTGATTCAATGTGGGCCATTGGGAAATGCAAAATTGGTGAAGGCGAGGTGTTTATACAGGTATGTTCATGTGTTTAAAGTATTAGAAAAGCATTTATTTATGGATGGGTCCTGCTGCAGCAAAACTCAGGAGGATTCCAGTGCAGTGTTTTCAGGGGAGGCTGCTCCTTTCCCTCCACCAGCTGAGATAAAACAGCCCCCAGTCCTCTGTCCAACTTGTCAGACTGTAAGACAAAAGGGAGAGCAAAGTCAGATGAATGCAACAGCTGGTTCTCACATGAAACTGTTTTAACCTGAGCAAAAGCCCATTCACATGGCTCCGTCCACTGGACCAGATCTGATGCCCCTTTTTTAATGAGGTCAGTCAGCAGGCTGATGACATCTGAAAATACAACTAATGGTTAGTCAGCCTCAGGAACTGCTTCACCCCCTGTTTGGTCTTGGGTCTCAGGCAGGCCACAATTGCTGCAGTTGTATCCATTTAAGGAAACACCTGATCCCCCACCAAAAATAAAATAAAATAATAATAATAAGTTTCATTTATAGAGCACTTTTTACAATCCCAAGGTCACTTTACATAGGGGAAGGAGGTGAGTGAGGGGAAGAAGGAAAAAAGAAGATTAAGCAGTAAAGGAGGAAGAGAAGTCAAAGAGAAAAGTCTTTAATTCAGATTTGAAAGTAGAGAAAGAAGAGCAGTCACAGAGAGATTGGGGATGAAAGTTCCAGAGTTTGGAGGTCATGACTTTGAAGAACCTGCCTCCCAGAGTGGAAAGTCTGGTGTGTAGGACAGTAAGAAGATTCGTGGTTGAAGACCTGAGAAGGTGAGAGGGGTACTAAGGGAATATCATCTGCATGGAAATGAAAGTTATGGCTATGGCTACAAACAATCTGGCCAAGGGGTAGGATGTAGATTAGAAAGAGAAGGGGCCCAGGAACTGATGACTTGTTTGGACCAAGTGTGATAAACCATTGTTTGTTTGAGAGATATGACCTAAACCTGTAAAGGGTTATGTCAGTGATGCCAATAGAAAAAAAAGGGGGGAAATAAGTACATCATGATCATGTCAAATGCTGTACTTAAGTTAAAGAGGATATTAAGTGAACCACTATTGGCAGAGATCATTAACAACTCACAGAAGAGCTGTCTCTGTGCAGTGCTGAGTATGGAAACCAGACTGAAAATGCTTGAAGAGTGTGTTATCATTAAGAAAGGCATAGAGTTGTGTAGCTATCACTCTTTCTATCACTTGAGCTAGGAAAGGAAGATTTGAGATGGGTCTGTAATTGGAAAGAGATATTGGATCCAAGTCAGGTTTCTTGAGGACAGGGGTAACTGCAGCAATTTTGAGGGCAGTAGGGACAGAGCCAAAAGAAAAATGTATTAATTACTATCGCAATTGAAATATTGATTATAGATGAACATGTCTTAAATAGAGGGGTGGAGGTAGGATTGAGCTGAAAGGAGGAAGGATTAGACTTAATGATGAATTCAGAGACAGAAAGAGAGTCAACAGATGTAAAACAAATGAGTTTTGTAACTGAGTAGGAAAATTAACAGGCGAATGAATGAGAAGTAGAAGGAAAATAGCAATAGATTTAGTTAATTTTGTTTTCAAAAGCATGTAAAAAAAAAAGTCTGACACTGCTCAGCTGGGCATGCTGTTACAGGAGGTTGGAGAAGTTTGTTAACAGTCCTGAAGAGTGTTCTTGCCATAGACTTAGCACCATTAATGATGGAGGAGCAATAGTTGGAGCGAGCAGCATTTAGGACATCCCTTTACTTATGAATAAACTCTGTGTATAACTGTGAGTGGACAGTAAGGCCAGTTTTCTTATAAAGGCGCTCAAGACAGTGGCTAGTGGCCTTCATTACTCTGAGTTCAGGGGTGAAGCAAGGACAGGAGTGGGAGGCTGGGACAAGCCTATTCTTTAAATGGTCTAGATCACTGAACAGCTCAGAGATTATAAAGAGTGTCATTATAAAGGGAAACCATACTGTCAGGGGAGGAGAGTTTATGTAATCAGACAGAGATGAGAACTGAAGGAGAGCAGCAAACAGGTTGGAGTTTACAGATCTAATATTACATATTATAATAAGAGACACAGATTTCCTCCACAGGAGGAGGAGTGGAAATGTGAAAGCTAGATTCATTAAGCTTATGATCAGATATACCACAAACTGAATCAGAGACAGAGATATCATTCAAACCAGCAGAACAGAGCAAATCAAGAGTACAACCATAGAATAGAATAGAATAGAATAGAATAGAATAGAATAGAATAGAATAGAATAATCTTTATTGTCATTGTACCGGGGGATACAACGAAATTGAGGGTGCTCCCACAGAGCCACCATACACCAGAAAAATAAAATGTACATAAGAGACACAGAATATACAATAAAAACGTCAGGGAATAAAAATGTCAGGGAGTTAAGTATAGTAATTTTTTATAGTAATAAAATTGAGACATAAAATGTGCAATTAGCAGATAAAAGGCAATAAATATAAGGTGCTAAAACAAGAAGCGGAGGTAGATTTGTTGGTTGTTGGGGTGGAGGTGTTATGTGAGTCCGTTTGTGAAAGAGTGTGTGTGTATGTGTCCGTTGTTGTTGGCAGTCCTGATGGCCCATGGGAAGAAGCTGTTTGTCAGTCTGCTGGTGTGGGACTTTATTGACCTGAAGCGTCTCCCAGAGAGCAACAGATCAAACAGGGGGTGGGCAGGGTGTGAGGGGTCTCCTGTGATGGCCTTGGTTCTTCTGAGGCATCAGGATGTGGAGATGTGTTCCAGGGTGGGCAGAGGGCAGCCGATGATTTTTTGGGCGGTGTTTATGACCCTCTGCACCACCTTCCTATCCACAGCTGTGGAGCCTGTGTACCAGACACCCAGACAGTACATCAGTACGCTCTCCACAGAGGAGTGATAGAAGGCCAGCAGCAGCTTAGTGTCCAGGTTGTTCTTCCTGAGGATGCGCAGGAAGTGCAGCCGCTGCTGAGCCTTCTTCACTAGGGCCCTGATGTTAAAAGTCCAGGTGTGGTCAGTGGAGATGTGGGTGCCCAGAAACTTGAAGGTGGTAACAGTTTCCACCCGTTCTCCATTTATGAGGAGGGGGGTGTGGTCCTGTCTTTTCGTTCTGAAGTCCATGATGAGTTCTTTTGTCTTTTGGACGTTCCGGGTCAGGTTGTTCTCTGAGCACCAGAGCGACAGTTTCTCTACCTCAGCCCTGTACGATGTCTCGTCCTCACCACAGATGAGTCCAACCACGGTGGTGTCATCCGCATATTTTATAATGTGGTTGGTTGGGTGGGTTGGAGAGCAGTCATGGGTGTACAGGGCGTAGAGTAGAGGGCTCAGGACACATCCTTGAGGGGACCCGGTGCTGAGTGTGAGTGTGGAGGAGTGGTGGGGACCGAGTCTTACAGTCTGTGGGCGACTCGTCAGGAAGTTTTTAATCCAGTTGCATATGGGGAGGGGGATCTGTAGCTGCATGAGTTTGTTGAAGAGAATGTCCGGGATGATGGTATTAAATGCAGAGCTGTAGTCCACAAAGAGCATCCTCACATAGCTCTTCTTGTTCTCCAGGTGGCTCAGCGCTGTGTGGAGTGTCAGGGCGATGGCATCCTCCGTAGACCGGTTTGCCCTGTATGCAAACTGGTGAGGGTTGAAGGAGGGAGGGAGGCAGTCTCTGATGTACTGAGAGACCGATCGCTCTAAACACTTCATGATTACAGACGTCAGGGCTATTGGTCTGTAATCGTTGAGGCTGTCTATGGCAGGTTTTTTGGGGATGGGGATGATGGTGGAGGCCTTCAGACATGTGGGGATGGTGGCATGTGTCAGGGAGAGGTTGAAGATCTTGGTGAGGATCCCTGCCAGTTGGTCTGCACATGCTTTAATCACCGCCCCTGGGATACCATCCGGACCAGCAGCTTTCCTGGGGTTCACTGCTCTCAGGTTTTTCCTCACCTCATGCTCCAGGAGAGAGAGAGGTGGGGTGCTGGAATCAGGGGGAGGCAGTGATTGGAGGTTTGTGGTGGTGGTCTCAAACCGGGCAAAGAAGTTATTCAGGTCCTCTGCCAGTGTGCTGCTGCTGGGGGAGGCTGGAGGAGTTTGGCCTTTGTAGTTGGTTAGGGCCTGGATGCCCCTCCACATCTGTCGTGGGTTGTTGTCCTCCAGGTATCCCTCTATTTTTCTCTTGTAGGAGTCCTTGGCCTGTTTGATGCCCCTCCTCAGATCAGCTCTGGCGGTGCTGTAGAGAGCTCTGTTCCCCGTCCTGAAGGCCAAGTTTTGGGCTCTGATCAGGGTCTGGACTTCATTTGTCATCCAGGGCTTCCTGTTTGGGAAGACCCGGATGCGTCTTTCCTCTGTGACGTTTTCTACGCAGCATTTGATGTAGAAGAGGACAGACTCGGTGTATGTGTCCAGGTCCTGATCCTCAAGGATGCTCCACTCTGTGCAGGCAAAGCAGTCCTGCAGTTGGAGGAGAGCATTTCCAGGCCAGGCTTTGATGGTCTGAGTGGTTGGTTTAGTTTGCCTTCTGAGGGGGGTGTAGGCTGGGAAGAGGAGCAGAGAGAGGTGGTCTGATTGTCCAATGTGGGGGAGGGGGGTCACTCTGTAGGCATGTTTGATGTTTGAATAAACATGATCAAGTGTATTTTCTCCCCTAGTTGCACACTTGACGTGCTGGTGGAATTTGGGGAGGACAGACTTGAGACATGCTTTATTAAAGTCCCCAGCAATGATGTGAACGCCATCCGGATGAGCCCTCTGATGTTTGTTTACGATGTGTAGCAGATGGCCGAGTGCCGTGCTAACGTTAACATCGGGAGGGATGTAAACAGCGGTCACGATGGCTACCATTAGCTCCCGTGGCAGGTAGAAAGGTCGGCACTGGACAGACATGGCCTCTAGATCCAGTGAGCAGTGGATGTTGATTACCTTGCTGTCTGAGCACCAGTCCTCGAGCACGTAAACACACAGTCCCCCTCCTCTGCTCTTACCGGAGGCTTCGTTCCGGTCGTAGCGGTGGATGGTGCGGCCTGCTAGTTCCACTGTAGCGTTGGGGATTAGCGGGTGTAGCCAGGATTCACTGACGATCAGCAGGCAACACTCACGGATGAAGCGGTTGTATGTGATCTGTGCCTGTAGATCATCCATCTTGTTTGCTAGGGATCTAGCGTTTGTGAGGAAGATCGATGGTAGTGGAGGTCTGTGTGGTTGTTTCCTTAGCTGAGCTAGCAGACCTGGCCAGCATCCACGTTTCTGCTTCCTCTCCCTACGCCGCCTCCGGCGCCTGTCATTCCCAACAACAATCCATGGTGCTCCCGTCGGTCTCGCTATCTCCGGTGGGATGTTGTGAGTCCGTGAAAAGGCCATCGTAATTTCAGTTTTTGCCTGAAATCCAATGTTTATCAAATCTTGGCGGCTGTAGATGGTATTGCCGTGGCAAGAGTGTGTCCAGAAAAGATTCGAAAGACATAAAAAACACAAAAGGGAGCAAAGTAGCGGGGAGCCTCGAGCCGCAGCACCCGTGTGCGCCGCCATGCTTGAAAAAAAAAAAAAACTCAAAACAAAACCATGAGTGTAAGTTGGAAAGTCAACATGCTGTATCAAGTTTCTGAAAGAAAAAACATGTCGACTTTCTTCTGGGTAATGAGGTCATTGTTGAATGAGGCTTTATTAGTTATCGAGCGAGTGTTCAAAAGAGCGAGATTAAAGCTGAAATAGCTGGCTGAGGAAGGTGCAGACTGTTAAGACTAGGACTGTTTTGGCCTCTAGAGGCCGCTGTTATTTCCTTTTCGTGTCATGTTTAGTTTGGCCTCTAGAGGCCACCACTGTTCCTGTGTTTTGTGTTTGTGTTAATTGCCTGTTTAGTCCTGATTATCTTCACCTGTGTTCTATTTAGTTTGTGTATTTATACCCCCTGAGTTCAGTCCTCTTGTCACGGAGTCTTTGTGCTGTTATGTTTATCTCCAGTTTCCTCTGTACTGTGTTCTTTATTTTGCATTTTGCTTTTCTTTTGGACCTAGTAGTTTCTGTGTTTTTTTGGATCTTCTGAGCTTTGGTATTTTTGCCTTTTCTTTTCTGTTTTTTTGGCTTTTGTTTTGTACCTTTGGATATTTTTATTTTTATTATCTTCTGAGCTTTTGGATTTTCTTTTTTTGTTTTTTCATCGGATTGTAAATATTGTACATAGTGTAAATAAACTGTTTTTTGATACTTATTCTACTTCCACCTCACGCCTCTGCATTTGAGTCATCCCCCTGGTGGCCTAGTGGGGGTTTGCTGGATTATCACACCAATGAACCAGGTTCGAATCCCAGCAAAACCCTAACAGAAAGACTCTGTCATGACCGACTCAGCAGAGGCTGCTTCAACTGTCTACCCAGCCAACCTTCAGGGAATTACGGCAGCTTTGACACGCTTCGGAGCGACCATGGACGCTCATGGATGTACGCTCACCAGCCAACGTGAGGCCCTTGCTCGCCACGAGGAACTGCTTCAGCAAATTGGGAAAACCCTGGCACAGCTGACATCTCTGCCTGCATCTCCTGATCCAGCTCCTGCTCCTGTGCCTCCTGCCATGCTGCCTTCTTCACCTCGCGAACCCAGCCTTCTTGCACCACAGAGGTACGACGGCAAGCACAGTGAGTGCCGAGAGTTCCTTACCCAGTGTCAACTCACCTTTGAGCTTCAGCCTACCACCTACACTACGGATCGCCGCAAGATTGCCTTTGTGATCACCTTATTAGCTGGTAAGGCGCGAGCCTGGGCTACTGCTATCTGGCAAAGACAGGGACCTGAGTGCCTTGATTTCCAGCTGTTTTCTGAAGAGATGCTTCGGGTCTTTGATCAGGTGGACATCAGTACCGACGCAGCCCGAAAGCTCATGTCCATCCAGCAAGGAGGAAGCGTCGCAGATTACGCCATCTCGTTCCGGACGCTCGCAGCAGTAAGTGGATGGAACGAGACTGCCCTGGTTTCAGCCTTCCACCATGGTCTGTCTGACCCCATCAAGGATGGTCTGGCCTCTATTGGATGCCCAAGTGACCTCGAAACCCTCATCTCACATGCTATTCGTCTGGACAACAGGATGAGAGAACACCACCAAGCCTTGAGCCCCCCCAGTCTCCCTACCTCTACCTGGAGACCGTCTACCTCCTTCAGTGACTGTCCAGAACCCATGCAAGTGGGTCGTACTCGCCTCTCCGCATCTGAGAGGGAGCGCAGAAGGAGGGACAAGTGCTGCATCTACTGTGGCAAGCCTGGTCACTCCCGAGCATCATGTCCTGAACTCTTGGGAAAAGGACTGCCCCGTCCAGCTGAGGGAGGGTTGTGACGGGGCCTACCCTCTCTCCCGGACTCCCTGGCCAAGGAATCTACATCCCGGTCTCCATCTCCTGGGGTGAGTCTGTCCACTCTTGTCAAGCTTTGTTAGACTCAGGGGCGGCTGGGAACTTTATGGATATTCACTTCGCCCAAAGCATCAATATTCCGACTGCACCTCTTGAAGTCCCACTGTCTGTGTCTGCCCTCGATGGCCAAGCGTTAGGTGATGGAAGAGTCACCCAAGTTACTTCTCCAGTCTTCCTCCAGTCTCAAGGTCACAAGGAAGAAATATCCCTGCACCTGATTCCTTCATCTGAGTTCCCAGTTATTCTAGGCCTTCCTTGGCTTACTCGCCACAACCCTCACATAGACTGGGTAACAAGCCAGGTTGTGCCATGCCTCTTGTCTGCTCTCTAGCTCTCCTGTGTCTCCTGGCGAGCCCCCTGAGCTCACCAAGTTATCTCAAGTTCCCACAGAGTACTGGGATCTCAAGGAGGTATTCAGCAAGAGCAGGGCCGCCGTTCTTCCTCCGCACCGGGCCTACGACTATGCCATCGACTTGCTCCCTGGGACTACCCCTCCTCGTGGCAGACTGTTTTCCCTCTCTCAGCCAGAATGCAAGGCCATGGAGGAATACCTCAAAGACGCCCTGGTCTCTGGGTTCATTCGATCCTCCACCTCACCTGCTGGTGCTGGCTTCTTCTTTGTCGGCAAGAAGGATGGGGGGCTCCGACCATGTATTGACTACAGGGGCCTGAACAAGATCACTGTGCGCAACCAATATCCCCTTCCGCTGATGTCCACTGCTTTCGACCTGCTCCAAGGCGCCACCGTCTTCACCAAGTTGGACCTATGGAACGCATACCACCTCATCCGTATCCGACAGGGAGACGAGTGGAAGACTGCCTTTAACACCCTGTCTGGGCACTACGAATACCAGGTGATGCCCTTCGGACTCACCAACACACCAGCTGTTTTTCAGGCCCTAATCAATGACGTCTTAAGGGACATGATTAACCTGTATGTTTTTGTCTACCTCGACGACATCCTTATCTTTTCCAAGACCATGCAGGAGCACCGCCACCATGTCCGCCAGGTTCTCCAGAGGCTGCTACAGAACAATCTGTTTGCCAAGGCCCAGAAATGCGAATTTCATGTTCCCGAGGTCTCCTTTCTGGGATTTATTGTACGGACAGGCCAACTCCAAATGGACCCTGCCAAGACCCTGGCCGTCCGGGACTGGCCTACTCCCAAGTCCGTTAAGGAGGTTCAGCGGTTCTTAGGATTCGCTAACTTCTACCGCAAGTTCATCAGGAACTTCAGTTCTGTAGCAGCACCCATGTCAGACCTTACCAAAGGGACAGGTGGATCTTATGTCTGGTCTCCTCAGGTGGAAAAGGCGTTCAAAGACCTCAAGGACCGCTTCTGCACGGCACCCATTCTGGTCCTCCCGGACACCTCCCAACCATTCATCGTGGAGGTGGACGCCTCGGACAGTGGTGTCGGCGCGGTGCTCTCTCAATGTTCGGAAGGAAAGCTGCACCCCTGCGCTTACTTCTCCTACCGCCTGAGTCCTGCGGAGTCCCGGTACGATGTGGGGGATCGAGAACTGCTAGCGGTCAAACTGGCCCTTGAGGAGTGGAGGCACTGGCTGGAGGGAGCGCAACATCCATTCCTGGTTTGGACGGACCACAAGAACCTGGAGTACCTCCAGCAACCCAAGAGACTGAACCCTCGACAGGCTAGGTGGGCCCTGTTTTTCAGTCAGTTTGACTTCACCCTCTTGTACCGCCCCGGCTCCAAGAACACCAAACCTGACGCACTGTCCAGGCTGTTCTCTGCCACTAACAGGGAGAATGAAGTCGGGCCTATTATCCCTGTGTCCCGGATTGTGGCCCCTGTCCGCTGGGGTATTGAGGAGGCTGTCTGACGAGCTCAACGCCAGGACCCCGGTCCTGGGACGGGGCCACCGGGCCTCTTGTATGTCCCACATCAAGCCCGGGCCAAGGTTCTCCAGTGGGGTCACTCTTCCCCTCTCACCGCCCACCCGGGAGCTCGGAGGACCCTGGACTTCCTGAAAAGACGCTTCTGGTGGCCTAACATGGAGAAGGAAGTAAGGTCATTTGTCCTGTCCTGTGAGGTTTGCACCAGAACCAAGAACCCACGACAGCGTCCCCAGGGTCTCCTGCATCCTCTGACCATTCCCCGGCGTCCCTGGTCCCACGTGGCAGTCGACTTCATCACGGGTCTCCCTGAGTCTCAAGGTAACATGGTCATTTTGGTCATAGTTGACAGATTCTCCAAGGCCTGCCGCTTCATACCACTGTGCAAACTCCCCTCTGCTCTTGAAACAGCGAAACTTATGTTTAATCATGTCTTCCGAGTCTTTGGTCTTCCACAGGACATCGTCTCAGACCGAGGGCCCCAGTTCTCCTCCCGAGTGTGGCACGGGTTCTGCAAGGTCATCGGAGCCACTGCCAGCCTCTCCTCTGGGTTTCACCCACAGTCCAATGGTCAGACGGAGAGGCTCAACCAGGACCTGGAAACCACCCTGCGAGGCCTGGCTATGGATAACCCGACATCGTGGAGCACCTGGCTGCCATGGGCAGAGTACGCCCACAACACCCTGCAGTCATCGGCCACCAAGCTGTCGCCATTCCAGTGCCAATTCAGGTTCCAGCCACCTCTGTTCCCGGACCAGGAGGAGGATGCGGGGGTGCCCTCAGTCAACCAATATGTGAGACGGTGTCGCAAGACCTGGAGCAAGGTCAGGAAGACCCTCATACAGACCTCCAGTACCAACCAGACTCAGGCCAACCGCCATAGAAGACCTGCACACGCTTTCCGCCCTGGGCAGCGGGTTTGGCTGTCCACTAAGGACCTTCCGCTGTGGGTGGAGAACTGCAAGCTTGCTCCTCGCTACATTGGCCCCTTCAAGGTGGTGCGCAGGGTGAACCCTGTCTCCTACTGGCTCCAGTTGCCCCGGACTCTGAGGATCAACCCCACTTTCCATGTTTCCCTGTTGCGGCCCATACTGATGTCTACGTATGCCCCTGCCCCTAGGAACCCCCCACCCCCCCGCATCTTCCAGGGTCAGACTGTGTTCACTGTGCATCGCCTGCTTGACTCCCGCCGGGTCCGCGGCGGGTTGCAATATCTGGTGGACTGGGAGGGCTATGGTCCTGAGGAGCACTGCTGGGTTCCTGCTTGGGATGTCCTAGATAAAGAACTGTGTCGGGACTTCCATTCGGCCCATCTGGATCGCCCTGGGAACGTCAGGAGATGCTCCTGGGGGGGGGGTCCTGTTAGGACTAGGACTGTTTTGGCCTCTAGAGGCTGCTGTTCTTTCCTTTTCGTGTCATGTTTAGTTTGGCCTCTAGAGGCCGCCACTGTTCCTGTGTTTTGTGTTTGTGTTAATTGCCTGTTTAGTCCTGATTATCTTCACCTGTGTTCTATTTAGTTTGTGTATTTATACCCCCTGAGTGCAGTCCTCTTGTCATGGAGTCTTTGTGCTGTTATGTTTATCTCCAGTTTCCTCTGTACCATGTTCTTTATTTTGCATTTTGCTTTTCTTTTGGACCTAGTAGTTTCTGTGTTTTTTTTGGATCTTCTGAGCTTTGGTATTTTTGCCTTTTCTTTTCTGTTTTTTGGCTTTTGTTTTGTACCTTTAGATATTTTTATTATCTTCTGAGCTTTTGGATTTTCTTTTTTTGTTTTTTCATCGGATTGTAAATATTGTACATAGTGTAAATAAACTGTTTTTTGATACTTATTCTACTTCTGCCTCACGCCTCTGCATTTGAGTCATCCCCCTGGTGGCCTAGTGGGGGTTTGCTGGATTATCACACCAACAAACCAGGTTTGAATCCCAGCAAAACCCTAACACAGACAGTTTTGGAAGAGGCTGAAGATGGCCACAATTCACTAGCCTTGGCCAGCCCATCCTAAGCGTGACACAACACGAGGGCCTGTTGCGAGCTTAGTCTGGCCAGGCAAGCTATCTCCAGCTCTTCCAAGCTCCGGAAAAATCAGGAGCCAATCAACTTTGAGCATCTCCAACAGCCCTGGGTAGAGACGTGTTCAAGGCAGTGACGTAGTAGAACTGCGACCGGAAGCCATAGATTGTTTACAGAATCATGCTGTATTGAAAGCATTCAATGGGAAGTTCTCATTGAAAATGGAGCAAAGAGCAGCCCTGGAGGTATTTATTGAAAGGAAGGACGTTTTCGCCTTGCTCCCGACCGGCTTCAGTAAGAGTTTAATCTACCAGTTAGCCCCGCTAGTAGCCAAATCAATGGGGCTCAGCGAGAATCCTATCGCCACATCACATACGTCAGAGGAAAGAGTGATGTGATTGGTTTAAGCTTCGTCACAGCCTTTTCTGGCTTCGACCAGTAGCAAACTGAGGCATTTCAGGGAGGCGGGTCAACCACGGGCTCTGGGAAACGGTTGGGCTGAATATCTTGGCCAGACCAATAGCTCGTAGAGCTTTGAAGTCGCATTAGCCAGACTAACGATTCACTCCTTGGATGGTTCCAGAGTCACACCATCAAACAATCATATGGCCATATAGTCAAGATGGCCCATTGGAGCTATAGATAAGTGAGGGTTCTCTTCTTGAGCAGTGGATGTAGCATGGGTGTTGAGCAATTCCAAATGACTGGCACAAATTTTACGACACAAGTCAAGTTTATTTGTATAGCGTTTTTAACAATAAACATTGTCGCAAAGCAGCTTTACAGAATTTGAATGACTTAAAACATAAGCTAATTTTATCTCTAACCTATCCCTAATGAGCAAGCCTGTGGCAATGGTGGCAAGGAAAAACTCCCTCAGACAGCATGAGGAAGAAACCTCGAGAGGAACCAGACTCAAAAGGGAACCCATCCTCATTTGGGCAACAACAGACAACATGACTATAACATTAACAGTTTTAACATGAAGTCAGTTTCATTGATGTTATAAACTCTTCATTAATGGAAACTTGAGTGCAAAACTGTTCATGACAACTGCAGTCCTAAAGTTAACAAGTCAACTGTAGTCCTCAGCCATAAAAGCATTACTGTAAGAGTCCAGAGCGTCCTCCAGGTGTGACTTTCAACTGTCCATATGGGGCCGTCCTCCACAGGAGCGATGTGATGAGACTCCAACCAGAAACAGGGCACCAGGATGGATCAGGCAGGTCCGAGGAGCAGAAGAGTCAGCATCTCGATTCCAGGACTGACATGTAACTCAGGGGGACAGATTTGGGGGGGAGAGAAGAGAGAGAAAACACAGGTTGTTAGGTATGCCCAATGTCACCTGAATAAGTAGGAACAGTATACATATTGCACTGAGTACAAGCAGGGACTCCGGCAACTAACTATGACAGCATAACTAAAAGGGGAGAGCCATAAGGTAACACAGGCATGAGGGAGCCCCGGGACATAAAGCAGCAGCCACTACACCATCAACAAACTTGAGTAAGCAAGCAAGTGGAGGACTGACAGCATCCATACCCTCCAAATCTACACCTCTACCTCATAAACACCATTAACACAAGGCTTGACTAAACAGATATGTTTTCAGCCGAGACTTAAACGCTGAGACTGTGGCCAAGTTTACATTAGACCGTATCTGTCTCGTTTTCTTCGTGGATGCACTGTCCGTTTACATTAAACCGCCTGGAAACGCCGGGAAACGGGAATCCGCCAGGGTCCACGTATTCAATCCAGATCGTGTCTGGTCCGGTGCTGTGTAAACATTGAGAATACGCGGATACGCTGTGCTGAGCTCTAGCTGGCGTCGTCATTGGACAACGTCACTGTGACATCCACCTTCCTGATTCGCTGGCGTTGGTCATGTGACGCGACTGCTGAAAAATGGCGTGGACTTCCGCCTTGTATCACCTTTCATTAAAGAGTATAAAAGTATGAAAATACTGCAAATACTGATGCAAATACTGCCCATTGTGTAGTTATGATTGTCTTTAGGCTTGCCATCCTTCCACTTGCAAGTGGTAAGTGATGTGCGCTGAGATCACACACACAGCGGCTCAGTCCCGAATCACTGCTCGTGCGCTTCACTTGCGCGCTCTGTGAGCTGCACAGGGCCGGAGTGCGCACCCTCCAGAGGGCACTCGCTGTTCAGAGCAGAGTGATTTGGAGCGCA
The DNA here is from genome assembly GCF_027579695.1 of Neoarius graeffei. Taxonomy (NCBI): domain Eukaryota; kingdom Metazoa; phylum Chordata; class Actinopteri; order Siluriformes; family Ariidae; genus Neoarius; species Neoarius graeffei. Next base: position 69,638,664 of record NC_083586.1, on the reverse strand, counting down.
GGATGCCTGCGGAGCTGAGCGTATCCGTGTATTGGCGTTGCTGTGTGCACGCGAATCATGTATTGGTGTTGCTGTGTGCACACTAATCGTTTTAAAAACGTTAATCTGATGATCCGCTGATACGGTCTAATGTAAACCCCACCTGTGTCTGATTCCTGAACACTACTTGGAAGGCTGTTCCATAATTGTGGGGCTTTGTAAGAAAAGGCTCTGCCCCCTGATGTAGTCTTCACTATACGAGGTACCAGCAGATAGCCTGCACCTTTTGATGTAAGTAGGCGTGGCGGGTCATAGAGGACCAGAAGTTCACTCAGGTACTGTGGTGCGAGACCATTCAGTGTTTTAAAGGTCAGTAGTAGTATTTTATAATCAATATGAAATTTGATTGGGAGCCAATGCAGAGTGGATAAGACAGGGGTGATGGGGTCATATTTTCTAGTTCTAGTAAGGACTCTTGCTGCTGCATTTTGAACTAACTGGAGCTTGTTTATGCACTTATTGGAACATCCAGACAGTAAGGCATTACAATAATCCAACCTGGAGGTAACAAAAGCATGAACTAATTTTTCCGCGTCATGTAGTGACATTAAATTTCTTATCTTAGCAATATTTCTGAGATGAAAGAAAGCTATCCAGGTAATGTTATCAATGTGAGTTTCGAATGAAAGACTGGGGTCAATAATCACTCTGAGGTCTTTTACTGCTGCACGTGAAGCAACAGAAAGGCCATCCAGAGTTACTGTGTAATCAGAAAACTTACTTCTAGCTGCATGTGGTCCGAGTACAAGTACTTCAGTCTTGTCAGAGTTAAGCAGAAGGAAGTTAATAAGCATCCAATGTCTAATGTCCTTCACACATTCCTCAATTCTATTAAGCTGGTGTCTCTCATCAGGTTTTGCAGAAACATACAACTGTGTGTCATCAGCATAACAGTGGAAACTAATACAATGTTTATGAATAATATCACCCAGAGGTAACATATATAAAGAAAAACGCAGTGGACCCAAGACAGAACCTTGTGGAACACCAAACTTTACCTCAGTATGTCTCGAAAAATCACCATTTACATCAACATACTGATAGCGATCAGTTAAATAAGAGCTGAGCCAGGAGAGGGCCGTTCCCTTAACTCCCACAACATTTTCTAGTCTATCCAGAAGAATGGAATGATCAAATGGTATCAAATGCTGCACTAAGGTCAAGCAACACAAGCAGCGAGACACAGCCCTGATCAGATGCAGACACAGGATCCAGGCGGATGTGGCAGTCAAGATGTTTTAGTTCAGTCCAAGAGTATATAAGCTGCATTACCAGATAATAAAAAACAAAAACATGCAGCACAACTCCAGGCCAAAAACAAAAATGGGGAGTGAGACTCCGGACACCAGCAATAGTCATGACAAAGAAGAGAAAAATGAACATCACACAACACCACACTAACTCAGACCACACATGTTAGTCAACTCAAATCTCACTACATGACCAGGTAGAAGTTGTGAGAAATGCAGGTGAGCTGCCCTTACAACAAACCAGACTGGCAACAGCAATGAAGCAAGGGGGTAGAAGCTCACTCACCACAGATACAGTCAAGGTGTAGGAGAAGAGGAAGAGGACTCATGCAGGTAATAAATGTGTGCTCTAAGCCAGTGTTTCTCAACCACTGGGCCGTGGTCCATTAGTGGGCCATGATTTTTTTTTTTTTAAGTTGAAGCTAACTTTTACTCGGAGTAGGGTACAATTGCTGGGTTGCATCTGACGTCACATCCGCCTCATTAAGCTACGGTCACACTACAGCTCGCAATGTTTTGCAATAGGTTATCGATGAAAATGAGGCATTTTGATGGCACATGAGCTAAAATTTGTGGTCACGCAGTAGGTGAACACTTGACTGTCACACCTTTGTGTGCTTGAGTCTGGCACAACTCGAGTGGCCACGCATGCTCACAGAGCAGGTTCTGTGTGTGCTTGGGACCCGGCCGTTATAGGAAACACCTGATGCTGATTTGAGCACAATCAGCACAGATATGGAAGCTGTTTTCACGAAAGCTTTGCGAAGCATTATCATTATCACTGTCATGTTTGTTTCTAGCTATGTTTATAACACTGTTTACATACTCTGCTTTATGATTCTGCTTTTGTTAACCCCCCCCCCCCCCCCATCATCACTTGGAAGATGCTCTGGACTCTTACAGTAATGCATTTATGTCTGAGGACTATAGTCGACTTGCTAACTTTAGGACTGCAGTTGTCATGAACAGTTTTGCACTCAAGTTTCCATCAATGAACAGTTTATAACTTCAACAAAATAGACTTCATGTTAAAACTATAATGAATTTCCTGGTTACCCAGTTATACTTTGTGACTATATAGGACACTGTTATAGAAGCAAGTTATCTGTTATCACCCAGATGAAGATGGGTTCCATTTTGAGTCTGGTTCCTCTTGAGGTTTCTTCCTCATGTCATCTGAGGGAGTTTTTCCTTGCCACTGTCACCACAGGCTTGCTCATTGGGGATAAATTAGGGATGAAGTTAGCTCATGTTGGAAGTCTTTAATTCTCTGTAAAGCTGTTTTGTGACAATGTCTGTTGTTAAAAGCGCTATAAAAATAAACTTGATTTAAATTTCATGCCTGTAAATAAACACTCTTCCTGCACTTAGATTCATCTATCTTGTAGCAGCAGATGATCCCATCCACTCTTTGCAGTGATTTCCCTTTGGGATTTCCTCCATGTCCCCCTGACATGGAGCTGACGCAGATGGCCCTGGGACCACCCTGTGCTGTACCTCAGCCACAAGTTCTCATGCAAAAGACAAAGTGCAGCACGACAGAAAAGGAGTGTCTGGCCATCAAATTGGTGGTCCTCACTCTCTGATACTACCTGCTGGGATGCCTTTTCACTCTTTGTTCTGACCACACCCCACTTCATCCTTCATGTGGCTCCACCACATGAAGGATGCCAATGGGCAGAGCACTCATTACTATCTGGCTCTTCATCCCTTTAAGTTCGAGGTGGTCCACAGGCTGGGGTACAGATGGTGGTGAGGGATTACCTCTGGCACAAGGGGATGGAGTCAGGTGCAGGCCGGGTAAGGGTATGTGGCAGTGGGGGCATGATTGAGCATCGGCTGTGGGCAGTCAGGTAGAGTCGGCAGGTAACGTGTAGGGTTTCACCTGTGTCTGATTACTGGCATTTTATTTATGTGTGGCTTTTGTGTTCTTGCAGAGAGAAGCCAGTAACTAGAGAGAGAGCTGAGCAAACCATCGTCTGTGTGTGTGTATGTGTGCGCACGCGTAAAGTTCAGAGAGCAAAATAAAGTCGCTGAAAAGTGAACTTGAAATGAAAAATAAAATGTATCTCGAGTTTTCAAGCCTGTCTCCCACTTCCTCATTTCCCATGAACCACCAGAGTATGACAGTTTTATAAACTGTGATGTAATGAATCATTAAACTGAATGAATTAAGTGTGAAGCTTACTTTCCATAGAATTAAAGTGATTAATAAAAAATTAAATTTTGCTTTTTTAATTATTATCCTCTTTATTAAACTGATTTAATTATCACTCAGTTCATTAGATGAAGTGTGTTGGTTTATTGTAAATGTGTTAATGATGTGTGTTTCTGTGTGTGTGTGTGTGTGTGTGTGTGTGTGTGAGAGAGAGAGAGAGAGAGAGAGAGAGATGATACATAACTAATACACACACACACACACACACACACACACAAAACCTGTTTGTTCTCACACATTACAGTTGTGCCCCAAATCATAGGGTAGTCACACTAGAGGCGGAATGAGCCGGAATGCCGTCGGAATGAAAATTCTTCGTATATTCCAGGATATTCGAAGTGCATTCTAAAAATTCTGACTGCATTCCGAGTGCATTCCAAACATTCAGGCCCATTCTTGTGGCCGGCCCGAATGTTTTGCTCATGCTCAAAACATTCGAGGTGCATTTGAAGAGGAGAAATATCGAACGGCATTCAAAGTGTATTCTAACTGCATTCTGACTGCATTCTAAATATTCTTACAGCATTCCAACAGCATTCGAAGCATTCTGATCGCATTCGAGGAGAAAATCGAAATGGCAAGCCACTTCAGATCCTGCCAGAATGTCCCGAATGTGCCTCGAATGAGCCGGAATGCCATAAGAATGAAAATTCTTCATATATTCCGGGATATTCAAAGTACATTCTAAGTATTCGAGCTGCATTCTCTTTGAATTCTTAGACATTTGAAACATATTCGGCGGCTATTCCGGGAGCATTCTGACTGCATTTGAGGTGAATTTGTACAGCATTCGAGGCACCTTCCGACCAGACTTCAGGTGGTATTCGGGCAGCAATCGAACCGCACTCGTACAGCATTCGAAGTGCATTTTTAATATTCTTACTGCATTCTAACAGCATTCTAGGTATTCCTACTGTGTTCCAACCACATTTGAACTGCATTCGAAAGTTAATACACCCGGAATGTGCAAGAATCATTCGAGGTGGGTTCGAAGCGCATTCTAAGTATTCGAACGGCATTCTTACAAAGCTGTAAGAATGTTGGTCAGTTTGAAATTCTTGCCCAAATGTGGCATGAATTTTGAAAAATTTTTCGTTCCGGCTGGTTCTGCTTGATTCCTGCTAATTCCGAATAAGTGTGATGGGGGCCAAGGTTTCTCATTCCATTTGCTGTCTAATGTGGAGCTCATTAAAGCTTGATATGGGTTTGTGTGTGTGTGTGCATGTGTGCGTGTGTGTGTTACCACTATACTCCAGCACTTAATCACACTTCAGTTTCTTATATAATTACTGTTTATTTGTTTAAAGTGTTATTAAATCTGTACTTTATATGAGTCGTGTTTATGTGTTATACTGGTTTAATCTTTCTTTTTTTAATTTACACTTGTGTTAGGTCTTGTACTTCTTCGCCTAATCATATTTCCTGTGAGAGCAGCACTGTGGTGTTTTAGGATATTTTGAGATAAACTTTATGTAGTAAAAACACTGAGTTTAAAGTATGAAACTTTCTCACTGAGAGAATGCGGGAGAATTTAATTTAATTTAATATCAGTATGTTGATGTAAATGCATACTTGCCAACCCTCCTGATTTCAGCGGGAGGCTCCCGAATTTAGCCTCCGTCTCCCGCCTCCAGATCATATTTGTTAAAAACTGGGTAATCTCCCAGTTTGGGGAAATCCCTACCACCAAGTTAAAAATACTCCCGATTATGTCCAATCAGAATTGTATGAGAAATATTGCTGACGTCAACTGATTTTTAACCAATCAACGAACAGAACGACAGTCACTTCCATGATGTAGGAGTCACCCAGGCTGTCCTACATTTTTTACAAGCAGTCATTCATCATGGCCACTAAACCCAATACCAAATGGCAAAAATATGAATGCAAATACCAGGTTGCATGGGAGAATGAATTTCCATGGATAAGCAAATGTTCAACCAGCCAGACCAATGCATTTTGCAAGGTAAGACTACAAAGCGATTCATTTATCCCAATTATTCAATTGAGATTCAATTATCCCAACCTTATGGTGGGGTAAAAGCAGGAAAATTACATATTCTTCAAAACTACAATAAGTCATTCACACCCTTTTATGTAAATTCTTAATGTTCTTATTTTTTTATTAAAAATAGTTGATCATTTGTACATGTGTATGTAACAAGTACTTATGAGACATTGAAATTTGTGTTGTGTGACAAGGTGTGTTATTGCTGTGCAAGGGGGTCACACCAGATACTGAAAGCAAAGGCTCACATACTTTTGCTACTCACAGATATGTAATATTGGATGATTTTCCTCAATAAATAAATGACCAAGTATAATATTTTGTCTCATTTGTTTAACTGGGTTCTCTTTATCTACTTTTAGGACTTGTGTGAAAATCTGATGTTGTTTTAGGTCATATTTATGCAGAAATATAGAAAATTCTCAAGGGTTCACAAACTTTCAAGCACCACTGTACTGAAGTAAAGTTTGGTGTTCCACAAGGTTCTGTCTTGGGTCCACTGCTTTTTTCTTTATATATGTTCCCTCTGGGCGATATTATTCGTAAACATTGTATTAGTTTCCACTGTTATGCTGATGACACACAGTTGTATGTTTCTGCAAAACCTGATGAGAGACACCAGCTTAATAGAATTGAGGAATGTGTGAAGGACATTAGACACTGGATGCTTATTAACTTCCTTCTGCTTAACTCTGACAAGACTGAAGTACTTGTACTGCAGATAATATGACCTGAATGCTGTCAAGCTGGTGTGATCATAAACACTGTGCTGTTTCAGGGGTTTGGCATTAAAGTGATTAATCAGTTGTTCCTTTCCTCCAGCTGAGTGACTCTCTGACACCCCCTGCTGCACATCAGCTCCTAAATCACTCCCTTCACAGCTCACTCACACTCACCACCAATTATTGCCTTTTACAGTTAAAATACTGCTCAGGTCCTACAACCATTTGTTATGAAAAATGAAGAAATGAAATGAAAATGAAAGTGTAATAAAATGAAAAAATGTAATACATTATTTAAAAAATAATAATTCTCTGTTATTTCATCATCATCATCACTATATTCAATGTATCTTCTATCCATCCATTATCTATGCCAGTTATCTGTCAGGGTTATGGGTGAAGCTGAAGCCAATCCCAGGTGACTTTGAGTGATAGGCAGGGTTTACACTGGGCAGATCACCAATCACAGACTTTTGACTGTAGGAGGAAACCAGTGCACCCAGAAGAAACCCACGCAGGCACAAGGAGAACATTCAAACTCCACACAGCAAGACCCGAGTCAGTCACTCAGCTTGAACCCAGAACCTTCTTGCTATGAGGCGACAGTGAATCACTGCACCACTGAGCCGCCCTGTGGAGCTTCCATGGAAGAGATTTAAAACGATTAGTGTGGTATAATAACCCGAACCCATCTCCCTCAGAGGGTGTGTGTGGTTCTGATCTTATCAGTCCGTACTGTATTACTGCAACTCAGCACACATAAATGACTGGGGGGGGAGAAAGAGAGAGAGAGAGAGAGAGAGAGAAATAAAGCTTCAACATCAAACTCTCCATGGAGAATTTATCGGATTTGTGTTTTGTTACTGAAATAACTTTTCTTCCTTCTGAAAGTCACAACCAAGAAGTTCACATTTCACCAATACAGCCATGCACACACACACACACACACACACACACACACACACACACACACACACATTCTTAAGTGTCAATGAAATATGGATTGAACCATTATTGGAAACTGAACTTAATGAACAAACTCACACTACTGTTGCCATAACAGACACACACACCAATTACATCATACATCTCTCATCATACACACACAAACATCAGGAGGGCAGTGTGTGTGTGTGTGAGAGAGAGAGAGAGAGAGAGAGAGAGAGAGACTGGTGAATTATTGACAGGAGCCAGGTTTACTCACCTGAACCTGTTCCCAGTGCAGAAAGGGTTCTGATTGGTTCTACATAAAAGCCCAGTGAAACAGAAGGGGTGGGGTTTGGAATGTGGTCTGTAGGTCTGTTGGTGGTTGAGTCCATTACAGATTCCACTGTGTTGTTCTTCCAGACTGGATATATGTCTGTGAGTGAGCTGCTGATAGCCTACTGTGCTAAGGTTAACGCATTAGCATCATCACCATCAGAGCAGATTGTTGACTGAAAGCACTTTGATGTTAAAGGTCACTATGGAAACAACACACACTGTTGCTTTGATGTTGTCCATTTCCGAGGCTTTTCATTTCTGTGATGCAGTAACCATGAGTGAACTGTGACCTCCAGCCCTCGGGATTCTCTATGCTTCATGATTAAGGTGAATGAGGAGAAGGAGCAGAGTGCATTAATCTCCATTGACAAGTCTGTCAGAGAAAGACTGAGTACAGGGCATTAATTAATTCAGTGGTTTATAAGAGCTGTCTCTTTGTACTGTGTTGTTTTGTGTTTTTTTCCCCTCACTCTCTGTCTGACTCTGAGATGAACCTGGGGTTAAAAGAGCATCACTTTCTGAATGTTCATAAACACCACATTTCTTACTCCCATGAACAACTAATAAATAAATTCATCTGTATCCAGCAGGATAAATGAGGCTCAAGGTTCCTGCCTTGCGAGCAGAAGCTTGGATGATCAGGAAGTGTCTGAGTCATGCTGGAGGAACTGTTCAGGTGGAGGAACACTGGAGGAACTGTTCAATCATCTTCAGGCGCACTCTGTCCTGTTCAGTGGTGGATCTGGAGCAGGAACACTGGGAATGGAATACCAGTCCATCACAGGACACCATATGCACACACACACACATACACACACACACACACACACACACACAGAGTCACCAGTCCACCTACCTGCATGTTTTTGGGAGGTGGGAGGAAACTGGAGAACCAGAAACAGTCACACATCTCTCTTGTGTTGCTTGTAGTTCTTCTTTTGTGTGTAGCAGCTGTTACTGCTGTCACTTGTGGGCGTGTCTTATCCAGCATTTTTATTAATGAAAAACAGTACAAGCTACAAATATAAATATAGCTTGTGAAGCTTACTAATTAAACACTAATTAAATAATACACTAATTAGTGTGAAAACTGGTTGTTTTATTTACATTATGTGCTGGGTTTTGTACTCATTTTGTTCTCAGCATAAATTAGCAAAGCAAGCTAACTGTACTCGCGATACACACTCACCAGAGACAGGAACAATCTCTGCTACGTCCTTCCAAGCTTGTTTTTTCCTTGTAATGTCTCTATACATGTTTCATGAGAGGTCGTATATGACAGGAGAAGATGAAACAAGTTTTCTTTCATTTTTGTGTCAATAAATGGGAGCGAAGTGCCGGCTGGACCTAAAGCTGTGGGTGGGGAATTGAAAAACATTGCACCACATGCACCCCTGGATTGGTCTGAGGAACCAATCAGGACAATCATCTGGATTTATCACTCTGTACAGTCTTCAGTAATTTACACAGAACTGGGAACATTTCATTTGTTGTTGAAATTGTAGCTCCATGTCTCTCTCTCTCTCTCTCTCTCTCTCTCTCACTCACACACACACACGGAAAATGATGATCTCTCTTCACGGTGTCACTATGAGTGTGAATGCAGGATCACTGTGGAGAGAGAGAAGAGAGTTCACAAGCGCTGTGTGATTGGGGAGTTCTGTCCTTCAGTGTACAGGACTTTTATTTCATTTTGCTGTGGCTGCAGCCTGCTTTCACCACACACACACACACACACACACACACACACACACACACACACACACACACACCCCAAATCAGGAAGTGTGTGTCTGTGTGTGTGTGTGTGTGTGTGTGTGTGTGTGTGTGTGCAGTAGTTCTCTTGTTAAAGATTTGTACTTGAGCCTGAGATGCACTTCACTGCACGACTGGAAGCTGGGGACTCAAACACACACACATTATATTATATGCAATATTTGGTGTGTGTGTGTGTGTGTGTGTGTGTGTGTGTGTGTGTGTGTGTGTGTGTGTTCAGAGGAGTGAGTAGATGGAAAGACCACTCAACAGCTGTAACCCAGCGAAGCCGCTAAAGAGCTGCTCGACACCACAAACCAAAAGGTCACTCTCTCTCTCTCTCTCTCTCTCTCTCTCTCACACACACACACTTTATATACAGAGAAAGAAGCTGATGAAAGAATATCACATACAACTACAAAGAGAGTGTGTGTGTGTGTGTGTGTGTGTGTGTGTGTGTGTGTGTTTTATAAAAGCATTTAGCATCGAAACAGGAGGCTGAACATCCTCAATAATGGTGTGTGTTCACATAATGTGTATATGTGCAGCTAGATGAATAAATAAAGAAATAATCTGTGGAACCAAACACAGTTAAATAGTTCAAGATGAACAGATTGTGTTTTAAAACAGTTTTTTGCACATCAGAAAGGTGTCTGGTTGACTGGGAGCTTTTTTTACTTTCATGAAAGTACAAGAACATGGATAAATATAAAACTCACAGGATGAAGTAAGTCCTGCTTTCATCAATATGACCATAAATATGAGCGTGCTGCACTGTGAGATGTGTTTCCAGCATTCACTCCTTCCTACTTAGTAACTGCCTCGTCAGGGTCATTACATCATATTCATTTATTTACATTTTGGTAACTACAGTGACCCAACTATACTGTCCAGACTAAGGTGTGAATTAAGACATGCTATATTAGCTCTTCATATATGGATCATACACACCATATATACACCATTTACATCAGAGCACACACCAGTGATATTACATTATTACTGTTCTTGTGTTCTTCAGGGTCATTACTGTGCATCTGCAACACACTGTAGTCCTGCTTGTGTAATGTAACATGATGTAAATATGTGGGGAGACACACATAGGATCAGGTGCTGAAATTGATCTCATTTATGTTCTGTAAACGTTTCCAGCTAACACTCACACAGGGAAAGTGCGAGTGTGTGTGTTCAGAAGAGTTAGTAGCTGGAAAGGCCACTCATCAGCCATAACCCAGCAGAGCTGATAAAGAGCTGCTCAACACCACAAACTGAAAGGTCACACACACACACACACACACACACACACACACACATTATGATGTTGAACTTTACAGAAAGAGTAAGACAGAAGGTAAGACAGGGAAAGAGAGCAAGCGAGAGAGACAGCAGTAAAGGATGGTGATGGTGTAATTGGAGACGGTGTGTTCACCTTTAAGGCCGGGTGTGTATTGATCCATCAGCTCAGATTATAGAATAAATGTGTGTGCGTGCACACACACACAAAGAAAGAAAGAAAGAAAGAAAGAAAGAAAGAAAGAAAGAAAGAAGTGGTGCCTGGCAATTTTTCTAGAATTAGAAGCCTTTATTTGATGGCTTTGTGTAATGAAGGTGAATGGCGTTTTTGTGAGCCATTCACATTATGGGCAGATATTTGGTTTCAGTGCAAATGGTCGCACCCAGGTAAGCCTATTTTTAGCAATATTTTAACTTTTAAAATGGCTAAATTGTTGTTATAAAGTTTTATTTTTAATTGAAACCTGCAGAGGCACATCAGGGCACTTTCTTTGATCAGCAAAAAGTATTTATTTTTGGGTTTTGTTTGAGTTTAAAGCAGTGGTCCCAACCTGCACTGCATCACGCTCCGTCTGATACTCAAGGACTGCTCCCACCATCTCTCAGGGTACAAGGAAGGCAAGCATCAAGACTCTTCTCTGTTCTGGCACCTAAGCCGTGGAATGAACTCCTAGATGTCTGAACAGCTGAATCACTTACTGTCTTCAAACAATGTATAAAGACCTCCCTCTTCCTGAAGTATTTAAATTAGCAATTTAAAAAAAAATATTGTGTTGTCCATGTGCTTTATTGACTGTACTCTCTCTGAGGTTTTAGACTCATGGTATTCTTAGTCCGTGATCTAGTGAACCATATCAGGATGTATTTATTGATTGAGACTTCAAAGCACTTCTGTAAGCCATTCTGGATAAGGGCTTCAGCCAAAGGCTGTAAATGTAAATGGAGTGTCTGTGCTGAATGGAGTGCAAGGGTTCAGGGTGTGGTTGTCCTGTGGACAGGATATCTGAGCCATGGATCTCTCCAGCTCCTTCAGAGTTCTTGTCCTCTTGGTTGTGTCTCTGACTAATCACTCACACTGTGATCAGTCACTACCTCACACTGTGATCAATCATACTAACAAGGTAATCAATCACTAACTCACACTAACACTGTAATCAATCACTAACTCACACAAACCCCGTTGTAATCAATCACTAACTCACACTGTCATTAATCACTAACTCCCATTCTAATCAATCACTAACTCAGACTATAATCAATCACTAACTCACACTGTAATCAATCACTAACTCACACTGTAATCACTCACTAACTCACACTGTAATCAATCACTAACTCACACTGTAATCAAGTCAAGTCAAGTTTATTTGTATAGCGCTTTTAACGATAAACATTGTCGCAAAGCAGCTTTACAGAATTTGAACAACTTAAAATATGAGCTAATTTTATCCCTAATCTATCCCCAACGAGCACACCTGTGGCAACGGTGGCAAGGAAAACTCCCTCAGATGACATGAGGAAGAAACCTCGAGAGGAACCAGAGTCAAAAGGGAACCCATCCCCATCCGGGCAACAACAAACAACATGACTATAACATTGAGTCCTAACATACAGTCAGCTTCGTTGATGCTATAAACCCCCCACCGACGGAAACCCGAGTGCAAAACCGTTTACGACAACCATAGTCCCAAAGTCAGGAAGTCAACTGCAGTCCCCAGCCACAAAAGCACCACTGCAAGAGTCCAGAGTGTCCTCCAGGCGCAACCCCCAACTATCCACATGGGGCCGCCCTCCACAGGAGCGATGCGATGAGACTCCAACCAGACACAGAGCACCAGGATGGATCAGGCAGGTCCGAGGAGCAGAAGAGATCAGCATCTCGATCCCAGGACCGACATGTAACTCAGGGGGAGAGATTTGGTGGTGGGGGGAGAAGAAAGATAAAACACAGGTTGTTAGGTATGCCCAATGTCACCTGAATAAGTAGGAACAGTATACATATTGCACTGAGTGCAAGCAGGGACTCTGGCAACTAACTATGACAGCATAACTAAAAGGGGAGAGCCAGAAGGTAACACAGGCATGAGGGGCCCCGGGACATAAAGCAGCAGCCACTACACCGTCAACAAACTTGAGTGAGCAAGCGAGTGGGGACTGACAGCATCCATACATCCCAGTTTACCAAAACACTCTGTCTGAGGACCCTCCAGATCTACACCTTTACCTCATAAACACCATTAACACAAGGCTTGACTAAACAGATCTGTTTTCAGCCGAGACTTAAACACTGAGTCATTAACTCGCACTATAATCAATCACTATATCACACTGTAATCAATCACTCACTCACACTAACACTATAATCAATCACTAGCTCACACTAACTCACACTGTAATCAATCATTAGCTCACACTAACTCACACTGTAATCAATCACTAACTTGCACTATAATCAATCACTAACTCACCCTATGTAATCACACTAACTCACACTAATCACACTCACACTGTGATCAATTACACCAGGGTTTTTTCAAAGTGTGGGAGAGTCAGCCCCCCCTCAGAGAGCAAATAAACAACAGCGCCCCCCCCCCTTACAATTTTTGTTGTTGCTATACTTAATGTTCCATTTGTATTTACTAACCCTTGAGGCGGGACCCCACAAGTTGTTACAAAAAGAAAGTCGTTAGCTGCCTGCAACAACTAGAAAAGGACCAAGCCATCAACCGATCTCTGTACTACAGATTGTACCCTGGGGAAGCCGTTCCTCTCATATACGGACTCCCCAAGATTCACAAGGAAGGAGCTCCACTCAGACCTATCATCAGCAGTATAAACTCTGTCACCTATAACATTGCCAAACACCTAGCCACCATCCTGGCTCCTCTTGTTGGGAATACGCCACATCACGTCAAAAACTCCCAAGATTTTGCTACTAAAGTTGCAGACCTCAAACTAGATTCAGATGAAACCATGGTTTCCTACAATGTCACTTCTCTTTTCACCTGCATTCCCACCACAGAAGCAGTCGAATCTGTTAGAAAATGACTCCTTCAGGACAGCACCTTACTGGATAGAACGAACCTCACCATGGACCAGATTTGCACCCTGCTTGACCTCTGCCTGACTACCACTTATTTCCATTTTAATGAAAGTTTCTACAGACAGAAGCATGGATGCGCCATGGGCTCACCGGTGTCCCCTGTTGTGGCCAATCTTTACATGGAGAAAGTGGAACATAAAGCTTTGACCACTTTTTCAGGAGTTGCTCCCAGCCACTGGTTCAGATATGTGGATGACACCTGGGTTAAAATCAAAACCCATGAGGTGGAAGCCTTCTCTAAGCACATCAATGCAGTGGATATCAACATCAACTTCACTTGGGAGGACGTCAGTGGGAATAATCTAGCCTTCTTGGATTGTGATGTACACATTAGACAAGACAGAAGCCTTAGCATCAAGGTCTACCGGAAACCCCCACACACAGACCAGTACCTACTCTTCGACTCTCACCACCCACTGGAACACAAATTGGGGGTCATTAGGACCTTGCAACACAGGGCTCAGAACATCCCTACAATGATAGAGGGAAAAGAGAAGGAGCAGAATCACATCAAGAAAGCACTTCAGAACTGCAGATATCCCAACTGGTCTTTCCTCAAGAGCAGAAAAAGGAACATAATGGACAAGGAAGATAACAGGAACAAATGCAAGAACATTGTCATTCCCTACATTTCTGGTCTATCTGAGAAACTCAGGAGGATCTTCTACAAACACAACATTCCAGTACATTTCAGACCCAGTAACACTCTGAAGCAGAAACTGGTCCACCCTAAGGACAGAATAGCCAGACACGAACAAGACAATGTAGTGTATGCAATTCAGTGCAGTGAGGAATGTATGGACTCATATATTGGTGAAACAAAACAACCGTTTCACAGGCGCATGGCTCAACACAAGAGAGCCAGCTCCTCAGGCCAGGACTCTGCTGTCTACCTTCATCTTAACAACAAAGGACACTCATTTCAGGATTGCAATGTATGCATTTTAGCCAGAGAGGATCGTTGGTATGAGCGAGGAGTTAAAGAAGCCATTTTTGTCAACCTGGAACGGCCATCACTGAACAGAGGTGGGAGTCTAAGACATCATTTATCAGCCACCTACAATGCAGTCCTTGGCACACTTCCCAGACAACTGAATGCACACCAAAACCCAGCTGTTTTCAGGGACTCACAGGAGGACAGAGAGAATCAGCATTCCATTGATCACCCTAATGACTCTCAAGGCCGTTTACACCCAGCCTCCAGTGACCCACACCAACAGGATGACTCAACGACACCTTAGATGAGCTTCTCATCCATGAGAGGATAAATACCTGATACTCCCTATATTAGTCAGACAGAACTGAAGAAGCCTTTCGGATGTGAGGTGAAATGTCTTCAAGAATCTTCAAGCAAGTCCAGTTGCTCTCTTCTACTACCCACAGCTTATTCTGGTTTATTTTTCCTCAAGTTGCGCCCCCCCCCCCGAAGAACTCTAGCGCCCCCTAGGGGAGGTGCACCCCACACTTTGAAAAGCCCTGAATTACACTAACTCACTGTAACATTTCCCGAATACAGTAGACACTGAATCACAGGCAAGCAGGATCAAGTTCACTTTCGGTTTTATTTCCAAACCAGAAATCAAACAAAACATGCTTTTCAGCTGACTTCAAGGATTTTCAATGTCCCAACACACAGGCATGATTTCAGCCAGGGGAAAAAACTCACTTCCTGCTCCTCTGCCCCTTTTATCGGCTCCATCTCACTGCACACAAAGACATACAGACAGCACATTAATTCACAGCAGGTGCTTCCACTTTGCCACTCACCTTCCCTGGCCTCACTGTCAAACTGGCTCCTGACTACACCTCCCCCCCCCCCCACCCAATTCAGGCCGGAGTGCCATCTGGCCTGCAGCTGACCTGCCAGGAGAGGTAGTCCACTACCACCATCTATGTCCCTGGCCTGTGGACCACTTCAAACTTAAAAGGCTGAAGCACCAGATACAAACAGGTGATCCGGGCGTTGGCATCCTTCACGCAGTGGAGCCAATGGAGCAGGGTATGATCTGAGCAGAGGGTGAAAGGACATCCTAGCAGGTAATAACAGAGGGTGAGGTCTGCCCATTTGATGGCCAAGCACGCCTTCTCGATGGTGCTGTACTTCATCTCCCGCATGGAGAGCTTGCAGCTGATGTACAGCACAGGGCGCTCCTCCCCCTCCACCGTCTGGGACAAAACGGCCCCCAGCCCTCTGTCCGATGCGCCAGTCTGCAACATAAAAGGGAGAGAGAAGTCAGGGGAGTATAAAAGTGGCCCCCCACACAGTACAGCTTTTACCTGGTTAAAGGCCTGTTGGCATGGCTCCATCCACTGGACCAGATCTGGTGCTCCCTTTTTAGTGAGGTCAGTCAGCGGGCTAGTGACATCCAAAAAATTAGGCATGAACCACCTATAATAGCCAGCTAGACCCAGGAACTGCCTCACCCCCTTTTTGGTCTTGGGTCTCAGGCAGGCCGAAATCGTTGCAGTTTTATCAATTTGGGGACGCACCTGCCCATGACCTAAGTGGAAGCCCAGATACTGTACTTTCACCCATCCAATTGCACACTTCTTCAAGTTTGCTGTGAGTCCCACTTCCTCAGTGACCTCAGGACCACCCTGAGATGTTGTAGATGCCACTCCTATAAATGCCGCTCCTATAGATGGTACTCATTACTATAAACGATTATATCCTCTAAGTAGGCTGCCACATACGCATTGTGGGGATGGAGAATTCAGTCCATGAGATGCTGAAACATCGTGGGGGCCCCAAACAACCCAAAAGGAAGGGTGACAAATTAGTGTAAACCAAACAGAGTGGAAAAGGCCAGGGTTTTTTTCATAGGATAATGGAGTCAAGGGGATCTGCCAATATCCTTTTGTTAAATCCAGTGTCAAGTAAAAGCGAGCCATGCCTAACCGATCGAGCAGCTCATCAATGCAAGGCATTGGATATGCGTCAAATTTAGACACCGTGTTGACGTTTCTATAGTCCACATAGATCCGGACCGACCTGTTGGTCTTGGGAACTAAGACCACCGGGCTGCTCCAGTCACTGTGTGACTCCTCAATTAGCCCCATCTTCAGCATAGCCTGGCGTTCATCCCAAACCACATTTTTTCTTGTGTTCAGGGAGCCGATACGGGTGACTGTGCACCACCACCTCAGGGGAGTCTGAATGTTGTGTTCTGTGAGGTCAGTGTGACCAGGGAGGGGTGAGAACACATTGGAGAATTCCTGCAACCTAATCACCTGTGCTCTCTGGGATGGTGAGAGGTGGTCTCCACAGGGGACCAGGATGAATTGGGCCACACTTTTTAGACATACCTCCGGTCCCAGCTCTGCCCTCTCCGTAACTACTGTTGCCAGAGCCACAGGAACCTCCTCTCTCCATGGTTTCAGGAGATTGAGGTGGTAAATTTGACGTCGCCCCATCTGGATACTTGACCTCATAGTCGACCTCCCCGATTCGCCGTGTGACCTCAAAGGGCCCTTGCCACTTGGTGAGCAATTTTGAACTTGAGGTGGGCAGTAAAATGAGGATTTCATCTCCCGGTGCAAATTCCCTTAGCCGTGTCCCTCTATTGTACAGGCGAGCTTGATGTTCTTGGGCCTGGAGCAAATTCTCCTGGGTTATGTGACTCAGTGCATGGAGTTTTACTCTCAGGTCAATCTATCCATCCATTATCTGTAGCCGCTTATCCTGTTCTACAGGGTTGCAGGCGAGCTGGAGCTAGGGTTAGGGTTAGCCCAGCTGACTATGGGTGAGAGGCGGGGTACACCCTGGACAAGTCGCCAGGTTATCGCAGGGCTGTCACAGAGACAAACCATTCACACTCACATTCACACCTACGGTCAATTTAGAGCCACCAATTAACCTAACCTGCATGTCTTTGGGGGAAACCGGAGCACCCGGAGGAAGCCTATGCAGACACGGGGAGAACATACAAACTCCACACAGAAAGGCCCTTGCCGGCCGCTGGGCTTGAACCCAGAACCTTCTTGCTGTGAGGTGACAGTGCTAACCACTACACCACCGTGCCACCCTCTCAGGTCAAGAAAATATTGAATTTCATTTTTGCTTTGAGAAGGCCCCTCCTCCCAATTTTCTCTAATGATGTCTAAGACACCACAGGGCTTGTGCCCATATAGGAATTCAAATGGGTAAAACCTGGTGGAGACTTGTGGGACTTCACATACTGCAAACAACAGAGGGTTGAGCCACCTTTCCCAGGTTTTAGCATCCCCATGAATGAACTTACAAATCATATTTTTAAGTCTTTGGTTATATTGTTTGACCAGTCTGTCCGTTTGCAGATAATAAACACTCATACGAATTGATTTAATCCCCAATAAGTAGTACAATTTGTGCAGTGTGCATGAGATGAAAGTAGTGCCTTGATCAGTCATGATTTCTTTCGGAATCCCGACTCGGGAGATAACGCAGAAGAGTGCCTCCACAATGCTACATGCTGAGATATTGTGGAGAGGCACTGCTTCCGGATATTGTTTTGCATAATCCACAATGACTAGCACAAAGCGATACCTGCATGCAGATCAATCTAATGGCCCAATGAGTTCCATGCCAATTCTTTTGAAGGGGATCTCAATTAATGGGAGGTGGCGCAATGGCGCTTTTGGCGTGGCTGCTGGATTCACCAGCTGGCATTCGTGACATGCCGCACAACACCTGTGGACATAGGCGCAAATCCCTGGCCAGTAGAAATGAGCCATGAGACAATTTAGTGTTTTATCCTGCTCCAAATGCCCAGCCATAGGATTGTGATGAGCCGCATGGAATAAAAGTTCCCTATGGCTCTTCGGGACTAACAACTGCCATCTCTTCTTTTGTTTGAGTGTCCTGCATCACTTGATATAGCCTATCCTTCATAATACAAAAATATGGGCAGGAGAGCGCAACATTAGTCTGAAGGATTTGGCCATCAATAACTTTCACTTGGTCAAAAGCATGTCTCAGAGACTCGTCACGTGCCTGCCCCAATAGGAAATCCCCTGAGGGGTTCCCCAGATAGGGACAGACCCGGCGCCAGACACGGACTGACGGACGGGCCTTGAATTGCTTTGGGGGGGGGCACACATTTTATACGCCAAGCCAGGGCAACACAACTGTTTCTAGCAACCCAGGAGAGCAGCACAGACGTGACGAGTTAAATATTCTAAGAAACCTATAAAGCAACCAAAACAACTTTCCAAAATGTATCAAACATTGCTCAGCATATTAAAAGTTTTTTTTTTTTTTTTTTCTCCGCTGGCCTCACAATGCACAAAGCTGATTTCGGGTATCTACCGGAAGATGTCGTGATATGATCCCGTCCAGCAATAAAATGTGATTGGCTGAGACAGCTGCTCATTTACCCAGATACCATTTGAAGAAAAAATGCGATTGGTCGGTTGGTTCATTCCATGACATTAACCCATTGGTTCCCAAGAAATATTGGTCCACGTTTATAGCAATGATCCAGAAATTATTACTAGTGTTTCTGTACTCACGGATAATAATGAATGAACCGATCAGCCGATTTCGAATAGTTTCAATACATTTTAAATTGAGCACATTTTTCTTTATTATTGTTATACTGAAAAACTTTGACTTGTAGTTTACGTTTTTTTTTTTGAGGGGGAAAAAAAAAACAAAGAAGAAGAAGCTGTGACGGGCTCCTATCAGGCCAAGTACTGTCACTTGCCGGCCACTTTCAGGCATCTTTTTCGGATTAGTGAGACCAGACCCTCTGAAAATGAATGGGAAGATATCAGTACTGGACTCTGTGAAAACTAACGGTCGCGAAGAGCATATGATTGAAATCGCCATGAAAAGTTGATTATACTTGAGTGTTAGGTTGGTTCTCATGACTCAGAAAAAGCTTTAAAATCCACTTTTCTCGTGGATTATTTTGACACTGTGCAGGCGCAGTACTTCTATAACGGCAGGAGAGGGACAGCGGAGCACGAAGCTGCAAGATGATTGGAAAGCTGTTGGTTCAGATCGACATATGATTGGTTGTTGGCAGCGGAACAGGCGGGATATTTGCAGACCCGTACTGCCGTCAGAGACAGTTGATTAGAATGTTTGCTGCCGTTACGAACTGTCCCCATTCATTTCTGTGGACGATTTCTTCAGTGACCTGTCTCCTATGAAAAAAGTCTCTGCTCTGGGTTCCAGAAGGGCAGGCCCACATGAGTCTCAGGGCGGGCACGGCCCCCTAAGGCCCGCCCATGGCGACGGGCCTGGATAGGGAGAAGAGCTCACCCCACTCTCTGTGTCATCATGATGTGGAGCTGATGCGGACATGCTGAGACCGCCTCCCCAGCCAACATTGCAGCAGGATTCCCCTGTGATGTGCTACTGCAGGACCCACCCACTCCTATCTGTTTCATTAATGTTTTAAACCCCGGCCAATCAGTTCCCAAGATCAGCGGATGGCTCAGGCTAACTGCTACCTCTACATTATGCTTTTCTCCTTGGAAATTAATAATGATGGGCATTAGCGGATATTTGTGTATATCACCATGCACACATTTAACCTTCACCAAGCATGCATTCCCCAGTGCCCCGCATTGAATCAGGCTTTGATGTATAGAGGTCTGATTATAACCCGAATCCACCAATGCCTGATGTGTACCCCCATGAACATTCACTGGTATGCGGTACATTCCAGCTTGATCGGGGCAGCTTCTGGTGCGTCAGGGATCCAGACCACTGCCCCCACCTCCATCACCTGGCACTGGTCCTGGAAGTGCCCAGGCTCCCTACAGTGCCAGCACACTGGCCCAGGCCTTACCTCTGCACTGCTGGGGCAAAGAGCACTCACCTGCGGGGAAGACACAGAAACATAAAGGGAAGAGGGGGAAGGGGAACCATGGGCTCCGAGAACTGGCTATGGGTGAATTGGCCCCCACTTCTGCGGTGTGGGGAGGGGATGGGAGGGAGGGGAGGAACAAGAGGAAGGGGGCACAGAATGAGAGAGAAGATGATGTTGGATGTCCGCCTGCCACTGGAATTGCTGCCAAATGGTCCTCCACCAGCTCAATGACCTGATCCAGTGACGCCAGGCAGTGGCACTCTACCCATTCCGCTGTCCCCCTTGGCAGCCAAGTGATGAATTGCTCCAGCACCACTGCATCAATGACTCCCTCGATGTCATGGTCATCTGCTCTCAACCACCACCAGCAGGTGTCCTGCAGCTGCTGGCCATAGGCAAAGGACTGGCTGACCTCGTCCAGCATCAGGTCATGGAAGCGCTGCCAATGTTGCTCTGGGGAGCAGCTGACTCGCCAGAGGATTGCGCACTTCAGGTCTACATACACCAGCCGGTTCTCCATGGGCAGTTGCTGAGCTGCAAACTGCGCTTCACTGGTCAGGAGTGGTAACAGACAGGCTGCTCGCTGCTCATGTGTCCACCCACATGTCTCCGCGGATCTCTTGAACAGCTCCATGAATGCCTCCGGGTCATCATGCAGCCCCATTTTTGTGAGGGTGATGTGTGGGAATCCCAAAGACTCCAGGGCTGGTGCACCTGTGGTTGTGATGAGATGCAGGAGCACCTGGCAGTTATCTTGGTGGGCCTGCAGCAGAGCCTCGAAGCACCACTCCTGCTCTATCCTCATTGCAACCAGCACCTGGTGCTGGTTCTGTTGGGCGGTGGCAAGGGCATGGACCAGCTCTCTGAATGGGGAGGACTCCATGGCAATGGCTCTTTTTCCAGCATCCCGGGTTTCGGCACCAGTGTAACGTTTACCTGATACAGTGGACACTGAATCACGGGCAGGTAGGATCAAGTTCATTTTCAGTTTTATTTCCAAACCAGAAATAAATAAATAAATAAATAAATAAATAAATAACCATGCTTTTCAGCTGACTTCAAGGATTTTCAATGTCCCAACGCACAGGCATGATTTCAGCCTGGGGAAGAACCTCACTTTCTGCTCCTCTTCCCCTTTTATCTGCTCTATCTCACTGCACACAAACACATACAGACAGCACATTAATTCACAACAGGTGCTTCCACTTTGCCACTCACCAGGGCTCTCAAGTTTTGAATGCAGGCAAGCGTGACATTCCCCCCCGTTGGGGGGGCCGGTTGGACGGGTCGCAAGAATGGGGGTCTTTCATTAATAATATTATTATTAGTGTTGTTGTTATTAATAACTGCTCAGACTTGCAGAAGAAAGGATAACACACGGCACTGACAATTCAACCAAATACAAAGTCTTTATTCAATTTCCGTGTATTGAATAAGTGTATGTGTGTGTGAGAGAGAGAGAGAGAGAGAGAGAGAGAGAGAGATTATGACTGGTGTTGTTTATTGTAAGTGTTTGTTGCCTTTTTGGAGTCCTTCATCATTTGTGTTGTTGGCTCCCACTTAAAACAGTTCGGCTCAAGTCCAGCCATTTTCAGGGTCATGATGGAGGCCAATGTACCGTCCAGAGACAAGTCAAGTCAAGTCAAGTCATTTGTATAGCGCTTTTAACAATAAACATTGTCGCAAAGCAGCTTTACAGAATTTGAACGACTTAAAACATGAGCTAATTTTATCCCTAATCTATCCCCAATGAGCAAGCCTGTGGCGACGGTGGCAAGGAAAAACTCCCTCAGACGACATGAGGAAGAAACCTCGAGAGGAACCAGACTCAAAAGGGAACCCATCCTCATTTGGGCAACAACAGACAGCCTGACTATAATATTAACAGTTTTAACATGAGGACAGTTTCGTTGATGTTATAAACTCTTCACTGATGGAAACTTGAGTGCAAAACTGTTCATGATAACTGCAGTCCTAAAGTTAGCAAGACAACTGTAGTCCTCAGCCATAAAAGCATTACTGTAAGAGTCCAGAGCATACTCCAGGTATAACCCTCAACTGTCCTTATGGGGCCATCCTTCACAGGAGCAGTGCGATAAAACTCTGACCAGACACAGGGCACCAGGATGGACCAAGCAGGTCCGAGGGGCAGAAGAGGCCAGCATCTCAATCCCAGGACCAACATGTAACTCAGAGGGACAGATTGGGGGGGGGGGGGAGGGGGGAAGCTGTTTCAGGTTGAGGTTTTGTTCAGACTGACCATTGAAAATACCCTCTCGGCATCAGCATTTGAATGAGGAAGCACCAAAACCAAGGCTGTTATCTTTGATAGCCTCCCAAATTGTTTCAAGCCAGTCACCTTTGAACAAGGAACCAAGGGCCTCTATTACTTAAATGTTTTCCTTTTATCTTAATAATGAGCAAGTCATGTTGTGTGCAAAAAATTTCTTACTTTGTTCTTTTTTGAGGACATTCTTCCCCCAAATTCCTCAACGTCAAAGGATGTTGGGTCCTGTAATCTGTAATAGTTGGACTTTCCTCTTCCCTATATCTTCCCCTGGAGTCATGCAGTTTCTATATTATGAACAATAAAAACTTAATCTTTCACAAACTGGTCTTTCATAACTGCTGACAAATTAAAAAAAAGTCTTCACTCTTGCTGGTATTCACATGCTGCTTTAAACACACGTTAGTGTCGCTGTTATTATTACTGACCAGCGTCTGTTATTGCCTGTGAACAAGTGAAGCTGCTCGCCAGGGGATCATTTAAACAGGTGCAATACAGCTCAGCTCCTGTAAAACCTCACCATGTCCATGAGAATTATCTGGGCAACATTCTCTCACAGCAGGCAAGTTGTCAATTCTTGTGTCAAACAAGTTGTGAATTTGTTGTAACATTAAAACAGGATATGACTTCCTCTGGTCTCTGTGCTGCTCGGAGCTCATCCTCATGGTGTCCACTGAACAAAACTTTCAGAAGATGGTTGTAGCAGAATCACGTGAACAATTCCCGGGATAACAATGCTTTTTTCATTGGTTGTTGCGTTATCGACCCAGATACAATAGTGCTTCTGATTGGCTATTGTGTAGCCCCGCCCTTTTCCTTTTTTTGATTGGCTGGTAAGTGGCAGGCTCAACTCATGGGAGACGCGCTTGTTTCCTGCCGTTTCCATAGCGATAGCGGCGTGCCAGAGAAATTTATATTATAATTTTTTTTCAGCGTGAGAAATACAATGTGTGGTGGGAGTGCATGACAAAAGACCAAAAAGTGTGACTGTCACGCTCAATGCGTGAGACTTGAGAGCCCTGCCACTCACCATCCCCGGCTTCGCTCTCCATTCACAAACTGGCACTTGACCACACCCCCACTGCCACACTCACATTGTAATCAATCACACTAACCCACACTGTGAACAATCACACACACTGTAATCAATCACTCATACTCCGTTCAATCACACTAACTCACACTGTAATCACACTAACACACTGTAATCAATCATACTAACTCACACTGTGAACAACCACACACAGTTATGGAACAGCCTTCCAAGTAGTGTTCAGGAATCAGACACAGTCTCAGCATTTAAGTCTAGGCTGAAAACATATCTGTTTAGTCAAGCCTTGTGTTTATGAGGTAAAGGTGTAGATCTGGAGGATCCTCAGACAGAGTGTTTTGGTAAACTGGGATGTATGAATGCTGTCAGTCCCCACTCGCTTGCTCATTCAAGTTTGTTGACGGTGTAGTGGCTGCTGCTTTATGTCCCGGGGCTCCTCATGCCTGTGTTACCTTCTGGCTCTCCCCTTTTAGTTATGCTGCCATAGTGGTAGTTGCTGGAGTCCCTGCTTGTACTCAGCGCAATATGTATACTGCTCCTACTTATTCAGGTGACATTGGGCATACCTAACAACCTGTGTTTTCTCTCTCTCTTCCCCACAAAAAATCTGTCCCTCTGAGTTACATGTCAATCCTGAGCTCAAGATGCTGACCTTTTCTGCTCCTCGGACCTGCCTGATCCATCCTGGTGCTCTGTGTCTGGTTGGAGTCTCATCGCATCGCTCCTGTGGAGGACGGCCCCATGCAGACAGTTGAAAGCCACACCTGGAGGACGCTCTGGACTCTTACAGTAATGCTTTTTATGGCTGAGGACTACAGTTGACTTGCTAACTTTAGGACTGCAGTTGTCATGAACAGTTTTGCACTCAAGTTTCCATCAGTGAAGAGTTTATAATATCAACGAAACTGACTTCATGTTAAAACTGTTAGTGTTATAGTCATGTTTGTTGTTGCCCAAATGAGGATGGGTTCCCTTTTGAGTCTGGTTCCTCTCGAGGTTTCTTCCTCATGTCGTCTGAGGGAGTTTTTCCTTGCCACCATCACCACAGGCTTGCTCACTGGGGATACAGTGGTGCTTGAAAGTTTGTGAACCCTTTAGAATTTTCTATATTTCTGCATAAATATGACCTAAAACGCCATCAGATTTTCACACAAGTCCTGAAAGAGAACCCAGTTAAACAAATGAGACAAAAATATTATACTTGGTCATTTATTTATTGAGGAAAATGATCCAATATTACATATCTGTGAGTGGCAAAAGTATGTGAACCTCTAGGATTAGCAGTTAATTTGAAGGTGAAATTGGAGTCAGGTGTTTTCAATCAGTGGGATGACAATCAGGTGTGAATGGGCACCCTGTTTTATTTAAAGAATACAGATCTATCAAAGTCTGATCTTCGCAACACATGTTTGTGGAAGTGTATCATGGTACGAACAAAGGAGATTTCTGAGGACCTTAGAAAAAGCATTGTTGATGCTCATCAGGCTGGAAAAGGTTACAAAACCATCTCTAAAGAGTTTGGACTCCACCAATCCACAGTCAGACAGATTGTGCACAAAGGGAGGAAATTCAAGACCATTGTTACCCTCCCCAGGAGTGGTCGACCAACAAAGATCACTCCAAGAGTAAGGCATGTAATAGTTGGTGAGGTCACAAAGGACCCCAGGGTAACTTCTAAGCAACTGAAGGCCTCTCTCACATTGGCTAATGTTAATGTTCATGAGTCCACCATTAGGAGAACACTGAACAACAATGGTGTGCATGGCAGGGTTGCAAGGAGAAAGCCACTGCTCTCCAAAAAGAACATTGCTGCTCATCTGCAGTTTGCTAAAGACAATGTGGACAAGCCAGAAGGCTATTGGAAAAATGTTTTGTGGACGGATGAGACCAAAATAGAACTTTTTGGTTTAAATGAGAAGTGTTATGTTTGGAGAAAGGAAAACACTGCATTCCAGCATAAGAAGCTTATCCCATCTGTGAAACATGGTGGTGGTAGTATCATGGTTTGGGCCTGTTTTACTGCATCTGGGCCAGGATGGCTTGCCATCATTGATGGAACAATGAATTCTGAATTATACCAGTAAATTCTAAAGGAAAATGTCAGGACATCGGTCCATGAACTGAATCTCAAGAGAAGGTGGGTTATGCAGCAAGACAACGGCCCTAAGCACACAAGTTGTTCTACCAAATAATGGTTAAAGAAGAATAAAAGTGAATGTTTTAGAATGGCCAAGTCAAAGTCCTGACCTTAATCCAATGGAAATGTTGTGGAAGGACCTGAAGCGAGCAGTTCATGTGAGGAAACCCACCAACATCCCAGAGTTGAAGCTGTTCTGTACGGAGGAACGGGCTAAAATTCCTCCAAGCCGGTGTGCAGGACTGATCAACAGTTACCGCAAACGTTTAGTTGCAGTTATTTCTGCACAAGGGGGTCACACCAGATACTGAAAGCAAAGATTGACATACTTTTGCCACTCACAGATATGTAATATTGGATCATTTTCCTCAATAAATAAATGACCAAGTATAATATTTTTGTCTCATTTGTTTAACTGGGTTCTCTTTATCTACTTTTAGGATTTGTGTGAAAATCTGATGATGTTTTAGATCATATTTATGCAGAAATATAGAAAATTCTAACGGGTTCAAGCACCACTGTATATTAGGGATAAAATTAGCTCATGTTTTAAGTTGTTCAAATTTTGTAAAGCTGTTTTGTGACAATGTTTATTGTTAAAAGCACTATACAAATAAACTTGACTTGACTCACACAGTAATCAATCACTAATTCACACTCACTGTGATCAATCATACTTACACTGTGATCAGTCATACTAACTCACATTGTAATCACACTAACTCACACTGTGATCAATCACACTCACATTGTAATCAATCACTAACTCACACTAACCCACTGTGATCAATCACACTGTAATCACTCACTCACACGGTGATCAATCACACTAACTCACACTGTAATCAATTACACTAACTCATACTGTAATCAATTACACTAACTCATACTGTGAACAACCACACACACTAACACACCAATCACACTAATCGATCACTCACACTAACTCACGCTGTGTGATCAATCACACTCACACTGTAATCAATTACTCACTCACACTAACTCCCACTGTGATCAATCACAGTCACTGTAATCCATTGCTCACTCACACTGTAACCAATCACACACTGTAATCAATCAATCACTCACACTGTAATCAATCACACTCTCACTGTAATCACACTAATCACCTTAAACTGCATTTTTAAATTAATATAAACATTATTCATATTATTATGATAATGCCTCATTTAAGTGATATCATATGACAGGAAGTGCTGTTGCACTGAATATCAGCATGGCTGTGATTTGATCGCAGGCACACGGCTACAGGCCACGCTGATATTCAGGTCAAGTTTATTTGTATTGCGCTTTTAACAGCAGACATTGTAGCAAAGCAGCTTTACAGAAAATTAAAGACTTTAAACATGAGCTAACTTTATCCCTAATTTATCCCCAATGATGACGCCTGTGGCGATGGTGGTAAGGAAAAACTCTGAGATGACATGAGGAAGAAACCGGTATGATTCAGTACAACAGCACTTCCTGTCACGTGATGTTGCTTTTATACAACAGTTCTTTAACCAAGAGATTAATACTGAGTAAGTGGGATTTCAGATACAATATTGACAAATGTTCTATTTATTTTTGCTCCATGAGGAAACAGATCCCAAAAAAGCCAAAGTCATTTTATAGCACTTCAGCTAGCTGGCTAGCTCACACCGATTTGTCTGTTCTTGTTAAAGCACTGTTATTTTCACCTTTAAAGTGGTCGGCATGTTGTGTAAATCAAATGGTGCTAACCCCCAAAAATCCATTTTAATTCCAGCTTGTAATGCGACAAAACAGGATAAACACTAAGGGAGATGAATACTTTTGAAGACACTGTACATGAGAAGTGGAGTGATACACACAGTGAAACATTTAAATGCTGTTATTGTGAAATCAGAACTCTGAGAACACTGAACACTCTGGGAACGCTGCTCAATCAGATCACTGGACTGGAACTAACTGTTGTATAAACACATCATTGTTCAGGTTCGTGTATATCCCGGGAGTCATTATCTTGCCTGTGTATATACTGCACATATAATCGTGTGTGTGTGTGTGTGTGCGCGCGCGTGCTCAGAGGTCCTGCTTCTCCAGTCCTTGGTAAACAAGCTGAGAGTCAGTCAGTGCAGCGTCGGTGCTGTAATACCCCCGGCTGTCCCCACTCACTACAGGATGCACATCACACTCACACCACCTAAACACACACAGAGTTTTAGAATTAAGAACAAGTTCTGATACCTTCCTATAAGTTCCTTTACCATATTCTCTTCAGTATGGAGCTTCACTCCACACGCAGGGAGCTCCACAATTATCAGTGGAGCGTCCACTGTACACATCTGTGAATAAGCGGTTACTATGGAAATCATAACCTATTAGAATGAGTGCATTAATATAAATTTGCAGCTGCACTACTGTCAAAGCTGCTGTTACAGAAAATTAATCAACACCTTCTGACCACTCAGAGTCCAGAATTTATGATTTAGTAACTAAAACAAGTCACAGGAACAAGACAACATGAGAAATATCCAACAGTGACAGCAAAAGTACACTAATGACTGACATCCACAAAGCACACAACATTCATGCACTGATGGAACCATGGAGGCTCGGCTCAGTGCGAGTTCCCCATGGACAAGGACGGTTGTGCTGAGGCACAGAAGACTGAGCAGCCCGACATCGGTGATGTCAGAGCTCTGGGCTGTGGGAAGGGCATGAAGTGAGCACTGGAAGCCCTGGAAGGTCCAAGCAGGTTGGTAGATCAGGAGAAGCTAGGAGATGAGAACTGAAACCATGAAAAAAATTGTAATTAAGGAGATGATCAATCTGAAATAAAGAGATCATTTACTGTGCAGTTAAGTGTGTAAAGTACAGCTGTTTACACTGAGAACTACAACCCCGATTCCAAAAAAGTTGAGACAAAGTACAAATTGTGAATAAAAATGGAATACAATAATTTACAAATCTCAAAAACTGATATTGTATTCACAATAGAACATAGACAACATATCAAATGTCAAAAGTGAGACATTTTGAAATTTCATGCCAAATATTGGCTCATTTGAAATTTCATGACAGCAACACATCTCAAAAAAGTTGGGACAGGGGCAATAAGAGGCTGGAAAAGTTAAAGGTACAAAAAAGGAACAGCTGGAGGACCAAATTGCAACTCATTAGGTCAATTGGCAATAGGTCATCAATGGCCCTTTTCCACTACCCTTTTTCAGCTCACTTCAGCCCGACACGGCTCGTGTTTCGACTACCAAAAACCAGCACGACTCAGCTCGCTTCAGCCCTGCTTAGCCCCTAAAACTCGCACCGTTTTGGAGTGGGGCTGAAGCGAGCCAAACCGTGCCGAGTGAGGCTGGGGGCGTGAGCAGACACTCCCCTGTGCACTGATTGGTGAGGAGGAGTGTCCTCACATGCCCACACATGCCCCGCGAGCACGCTGGGATCTGTAAACACCGCAAACCCGGAAGGAGAAGAATTACGAATTACGAGAATTTCTGAAGCCTTATGCGCCTGCGCTCTTGCCAGTATCTGTCCGCGTTGTCGGTGACAACAAGCCACAGCACCAAGACCAGCAACACTAACGACTCCATGTCCTCCATGTTTATTGTTTACTATTCGGGTCGTGAGACTACCACTTAAAAGATCACTGATGTCACTGTTTGCGCTGCTTAACGACATCACCTGACGTCCACCCACTTTTGCTAACTCCACCCAATGTGTCCACCCACTTCCAGCCAGCACGGTTCAGCGCGGTTGTAGTCGAAATGCAACTCCAACAGCCCCACTCAGCTCGACTCAGCCCAACTCAGCACGGCACGGCTCAGCCCGACTCAGCCGCGTTTGTAGTGGAAAAGCGGCATAACATGACTGGGTATAAAAAGAGCATCTTGGAGTGGCAGCGGCTCTCAGAAGTAAAGACGGGAAGAGGATCACCAATCCCCCTAATTCTGCGCCGACAAATAGTGGAGCAATATCAGAAAGGAGTTCGACAGTGTAAAATTGCAAAGAGTTTGAACATATCATCATCTATAGTGCATAATATCATCAAAAGATTCAGAGAATCTGGAAGAATCTCTGTGCGTAAGGGTCAAGGCCGGAAAACCATACTGGGTGCCCGTGATCTTCGGGCCCTTAGACGGCACTGCATCACATACAGGCATGCTTCTGTATTGGAAATCACAAAATGGGCTCAGGAATATTTCCAGAGAACATTATCTGTGAACACAATTCACCGTGCCATCCGCCGTTGCCAGCTAAAACTCTATAGTTTAAAGAAGAAGCCGTATCTAAACACGATCCAGAAGCGCAGACATCTTCTCTGGGCCAAGGCTCATTTAAAATGGACTGTGGCAAAGAGGAAAACTGTTCTGTGGTCAGATGAATCAAAATTTGAAGTTCTTTATGGAAATCAGGGACGCCGTGTCATTCGGACTAAAGAGGAGAAGGACGACCCGAGTTGTTATCAGCGCTCAGTTCAGAAGCCTGCATCTCTGATGGTATGGGGTTGCATTAGTGCGTGTGGCATGGGCAGCTTACACATCTGGAAAGACAGCATCAATGCTGAAAGGTATATCCAGGTTCTAGAGCAACATATGCTCCCATCCAGACGACGTCTCTTTCAGGGAAGACCTTGCATTTTCCAACATGACAATGCCAAACCACATACTGCATCAATTACAGCATCATGGCTGCGTAGAAGAAGGGTCCGGGTACTGAACTGGCCAGCCTGCAGTCCAGATCTTTCACCCATAGAAAACATTTGGCGCATCATAAAACGGAAGATACAACAAAAAGACCTAAGACAGTTGAGCAACTAGAATCCTACATTAGACAAGAATGGGTTAACATTCCTATCCCTAAACTTGAGCAACTTGTCTCCTCAGTCCCCAGACGTTTACAGACTGTTGTAAAGAGAAAAGGGGATGTCTCACAGTGGGAAACATGGCCTTGTCCCAACTTTTTTGAGATGTGTTGTTGTCATGAAATTTAAAATCACCTAATTTTTCTCTTTAAATGATACATTTTCTCAGTTTAAACATTTGATATGTCATCTATGTTCTATTCTGAATAAAATATGGAATTTTGAAACTTCCACATCATTGCATTCCATTTTTATTTACAGTTTGTACTTTGTCCCAACTTTTTTGGAATCGGGGTTGTAGAAAAAAGTCAAAAGGCTGAATTTCTTTCAAGAGTTCATGAAGAGAGTTAAAACTGCTACAGATGTAGAAGTTCAATAATCCGATCGGTGAAAGAGAGAGAGAGAGAGAGAGAGAGAGAGAGAGAGAGAGAGAGAGAGATGGGGACAATGGATTAAGCAGTAGACTCAGACAGACAAGGTCAACACTTCACAACGTTTCTGAGATAAAACTGAAGGTTTCCACTCTGAAGCCGATACACGAGTCGCAGGAGAATGACTCTGATGTGGTGAATTAATCGAGAGAAATCCATTCAACAACATCAAGACCTACTGAGTAATTCCAGCTTTATGGATGTGACATGAACTCGTATTCACTTGTGTCCTTAAAGACAGAACACAAACTTATTTTCTGATGTCCATTTGAACAGACACTGAAAACATGACATGCTTCAGTCTACGGATTTAAGACGTGTGAAACAGTCCTCTATCATAAACATCACATCACTGCGTGGACCACTGTATGAAATTATTAAACCAGGTGTGTGTGTGTGTGTGTGTGTGTGTGTGTGTGTGTGTACCCCTCAACTAGGGAATGAGAAGTGTGCCACTACAATCTGAATTATTATGTCTTTATTTGTAAGTGATGTTTTGTGAATGAATTACAGCAAATTGAAATTTTACACCAAAGCTTGACCTTGTGTGTAAGTTTCCAAATTCAATTTTATAATCATCAGTTTCGGGTGGCACAAACCATTTCACATTCATTTCTTCAAATTCAGCTTCAGATTTTCAGAACACTACCCCAGTTACTGATTGGCTGAAATGCTGACAATTGAACCTGTGGCTCCCTGATAGTGTTACGGCAGCAGTGTTGCAAATGCAAATAAATAAAGTCATTCAAATTCGTATTTGTACATTTTAAATTCATATTGTAGTTTAACATTTCTCATTCCATGCTCAACTCTCAAACGCAAATCAAATCACTTCTTAAACATTTCATCAAAGCAGATAAATAGAGATTAAAGTGGGCCATTTAAACCCTCCTCAGGGGTTGATATTTTAGTAATGGCTCACATTGAGGAACATATTAGTCTTTATTTCCTACAGACAGGAAATGACATCAGTTAGATGTGTGTTTTAAGTGTACACACACACACACACACACACACACACACACACACACACATGATAAACCTGGGTGTTAACAACACAACACAGAAGAGAAAGTTAATGCTGAAAAAGTAAAATAGAGATTAAAAAAAAGCACTGACTGATGGATGGAGTGACTGTGCAGCACTTTACTGGAATATAAATGTGTTAATGCTGCTGTATTTGAAGTCTCTGGAGTAGCACAAGGTTGGATATTGTCCTCACTCATCACTGACATAATGGAGTCAATGCATCCCAGACAGTACACCGTCAGAACACCAATGCTTTGTGCAAGGACAGTTTTGTTCCCGGAAAGTCCACATAACAAACCAGACATGAAGAGTGAAGAATCCATGTGCCAAGTTTATTAAATACCATCAAAAGTCATCAAACAAAAGAGCAAACTGAAGAATAGTCACATATCAAGGAGCAAAATGGTCAACATACAGAATTAGCTATCAGAAGAAACACGGTTCAAGAGAATGGCAAAACTTCCCAATGATTATTGCTGATATAGTGAATAAACTCTGAAATGTTCACACTAGGTGCCCCAGACTGACCGAAGATCTTCAGCAGATTAACGATGCACGAAATACTGCTGTCATCAACAAGGAGTTGGCAAGACTGAACATTGATATTACTTGCCTGCAGGAGACCTGTCTCGCTGACAGTGGTTCCATCAGAGAGTCAAAGCACACCTTCTTTTGGCAGCACTTGGCACAGGATCAACCAAGACAGCATGGTGTTGGCTTTGCTGTGAAGAACTTGCTTACTGCTGCCATAGAGAATCTTTCAAGTGGGTCGGAGAAAATACGCACTGTCCGCATGTCACCACTTTCAGGTCTTGTCACCGTCATTAGCGCGTATGCCCCAACACTCAACTCCATGCCAAAGGCTAAAGCTCAGATTTATGAGGCTCTAGATGCTACACTATCCAGGATACCCAGTGCTGAAAGCATGTACCGCTTAGGAGACTTTAACACCAGGGTGGGATCTGACAGAAACTCTTGGCCCACATGCCTCAGGCATCATGGCATCGGCAGGGTAAATGAAAACAGTCAGATTGCTTGGAGATCCACAAAGTTTCTTGGAGGCACTCACAGTCTCACCACTGGTACCAGCTTGACCTTGTCATGACCAGGCGCTGCGACCTGAGCAGCATCCCCCTCACACTAAACTGCACATGTACCAAGCCTGTGTACTTGACACTCTCCTGTACAGCAGTGAGTCCTGGACAACATATGTGAGGCAGGAAAAAAGGTTTAACAGTTTCCACTTCCGCTGCCTTTGGCGTATCCAGAACATTCCATGGCAGGACAGACTGACTAACACAGAGGTCCTTCAACATGCTGGCATCCTAAGCTTGTACACCCTTCTTGGCTACAGATGCCTCAGGTGGCTAGGCCACGTGCGTCGCATTGACTCAGGGTGCATTCCAGAGGATGTACTGTAGGGCGAACTGTGTGAAGGGTCACGTCCAGTTGGAAGGCCGCATCTCCGTTTTAAAGACGTGTAAGAGAGACTTAAAGCTGGTGGGCAGCAATCCAAGTAATTGGGAAAAGACAGCAGACTTGCATGAAGCTTGGAGGACCGCAGTCAGAAACGGTATGCAGAAGGCTGAACGAGACAGAAATGACCAGCTCGCAGTGAAAAGAGCAAAGAGGAACGCGAGGGCAACATCTTCAAGAGAGCCATCATCATTTATCTGTAGCCATTGTGCGAGAGACTGTTGTTCTAGAGTAGGCCTCTTCAGCCAAACTAGGAAATGCGGCAGCACCTAATGTGCTACACCATTGACTCCCGAGATGAATGGATGCCGACAGTCAGCAAACTGAGAAATAATCAGGAAATGATCAACTGATTCAAACTCATGAGTATGAAACTGGGGGGGCACGGTGGTGTAGTGGTTAGCGCTGTCGCCTCACAGCAAGAAGGTCCGGGTTCGAGCCCCGTGGCCGGCGAGGGCCTTTCTGTGTGGAGTTTGCATGTTCTCCCCGTGTCCGCGTGGGTTTCCTCCGGGTGCTCCGGTTTCCCCCACAGTCCAAAGACATGCAGGTTAGGTTAACTGGTGACTCTAAATTGAGCGTAGGTGTGAATGTGAGTGTGAATGGTTGTCTGTGTCTATGTGTCAGCCCTGTGATGACCTGGCGACTTGTCCAGGGTGTACCCCGCCTTTCGCCCGTAGTCAGCTGGGATAGGATCCAGCTTGCCTGCGACCCTGTAGAACAGGATAAAGCGGCTACAGATAATGAGATGAAACTCATCTGCCCTCTGCTGGTGGTGAGAGGTACGGTCATGGGCTGGATGATGAACATTTCAAAAGGTCCATCAGCCAACTTCTTTAACTAAAGATAAAAAGATGTACTCTTGATGATGCCACCCCATAGACAAGGAACTATTAAATGTACAGGGTTTGGTAGAAAGTCCTGATGAGGGTGAAAACAGAAATTTGCAAGCTAGCAGTGTTTGAAAAGTCCAAGTAACGAAAAAATCCTGCTTGGACCAATAACTTTATTTACAGCCGAGTTCAGCAACATGGAAGGGATCGCATTCAGGAACATTCACAGGTAACACAAGTCAGAATTTCCTGAGAAACTGCATAAGGCATAGTAGAGAACAACAATGCTGTGATCCTGTAGAGCTTTCAGATAGGATTCAGAATAAAGAAGGAGCAAAAGTAATCAGTGTGGAAACAGCGGGCAATCCCGAGAAATGGCACAATCCAAAAAAAGGAATACAGGAAGTAGAATACCAAAGGACTGATAAAGGAACAGAACCAAAGAGAAGCAGAAGCTGGAGGTTAGATATTACAAAATACAAACACACACTTTACCTAAGGGCAGCATAGATGTCTGGGTGAGAAGCTCCTTCCCATGAGGCATGATCCACTAACAGCGCTCCTATATACACACACACACACACACACACACACACACACACATCAGAGAATCACATTAAATTTTAGCGAGGATACTCACATGAACACAACACAGTGTATGCAGATGATGGTATGTCTGTAAAGGTCCTCAGTTATCCACAGAGATGCCTACCCCAAATTTTGAATTTCAGTATTCTTGAAAACATTTTTCAGTATTTTGGAATGACTTTCAGTAACATTAATTTATGCGCATTTCCATTATAAAGAGGTGTATATACCAATATGTTTAACATTTAAATTATTAAAAAGAACTGTTGTGTGAATTGAATAAACAAAACGCGAGCAGCCATCTCAACTGAATTTCCACTCAGCAAATTTCTAGAGCATACAGTATATCACATTTTTATAAATACAATAGTGTTCCCTGTTTGCAG
The DNA here is from genome assembly GCF_027579695.1 of Neoarius graeffei. Classification (NCBI taxonomy): domain Eukaryota; kingdom Metazoa; phylum Chordata; class Actinopteri; order Siluriformes; family Ariidae; genus Neoarius; species Neoarius graeffei. The sequence goes on along the minus strand of NC_083586.1, from coordinate 69,603,137 downwards.
ACATTACGGTTGACTACCAATCATTGGTATTGAATGTAACTCCTCAAAAGTATTATATTATATTGCCTGGCAAAATGTTCTACCTGTTAACGGATTCCTGTTAACCGATTCTAATAAAATAAAATAAAAAATTTCTTATTTCATGCCAAAGAGAGTCCGACATTATCTTAATGTCCCAATATATAAATACTTCAGCATAATGCTTCAGAAGAGACATTGAATAAAATGGCATTTATAATTGTATTTAAAACAGTGGAATGATCAATTTTTTGCCACAATCCCAACAGCACTAATCATAAAATTCTGTTTTTGATCATACTACATGTACATTTGCACTTGCAACACTGAAAAGACTTTGAATTAAAGAAGTACAGCCAGTGTTTGATATTTCAGTGAATAAAAATCAGACATGTAAAAAGAAACTGAATAAGTTTAACTCACATTTCATGGCACTAATCGGCAAGTTCAACTCCAAGCACAGGTCAACCATCACCGCTTCAGCACGCGTCACGTTCTGTGTCTTTTCATCCACAGATTTCGTAAAAAACTGCTGGATTCCCCCAGATTTACTTTTCGCCTGACTCGCCATTTCAGCATACTCCATATGTTTTTTTTTTTGTAGTTGACATGCCGCGTGCAGTCATCGCGACCACCATGAGTGATGTTAATGTCAGTTCTACACAGTTTGCAGTGCGCGTATCCATTGCCCTTTTGACTTGGTGTAATGCACGGCCATTCTACCGTATCGAAAATAGCGCGAACAAATGTGCGGAGTCTGCGCATGTCACACACAGCATGTGTGGTTGTCGTAAAAATAAATAGCCTAGCCATGAATCGCGCATGGATTGAAAAAGTCGCTTGGACATTTAAAAATAACTCACTGGAATTTTTTAAGACTTTATAATAATTCCGTACAGAATAACACTGTTTGCCGTAACATCGTATTTACGTAACTTTTCCGTACAAAATACGGCCAATCCGTACTAGTAGGCATCTCTGCATCCAGATCATAGTAAACTGTAGGTGCTAAAGAAGGCAACTGGACTTGCTTGAAATTCTTGAAGACATTTCACCTCTCATCCGAAAGGCTTCTTCAGTTCTATCTGACTAGTGGAGAGTTCCAGGTATTTATCCTCTAGTGGACCAAAAGCAACCCTAAGAAGAGTTGTTGAGGTCACATGGGTCATTGACCCTCTCAGCCATCCTGTAGGTGTTAGGGTCACTGGGAGCCGGGTGTGAATGGTGTTAGCAGCCTAGAAGGTCATTAGGGTGATCTGTGGGTCATTGGCTCTCTCTTTGCCATCATGTGAGTCATTGAAGTCAGCTGAGTCTTGGTGTGGATGTGTATTCAGTTTTCTCGGAAGCATTGTAGGTCAATTGCATTGTAGGTGGCTGATAAGTAGTGTCTCAGACCACCTCCTCTGTTCAGTGATGGTCATTCCAGGTTGATGATGACGGCTTCTTTTACTCCTCTTTCAAACCACCAGTCTTCTCTGGCTAGAATGCGTACATTGCAGTCCTGAAACGAGTGTCCTTTGTTATTGAGATGAAGATAGACTGCAGAGTTCTGGCCTGAGGAACTGGCTGTCCTGTGTTCAGCCATGCGCCTGCGAAGCGGTTGTTTTGTTTCCCCAATGCACAGGTCTGTGCATTCCTCACTGCACTGAATTGCGTACACTATGTTGTCCTGTTTGTGTCTGGGTGTTCTGTCCTTGGGGTGGACCAATTTCTGCCTCAGTGTTACCGGGTCTGAAGTGTACAGGAATGTTGTGTTTGTAGAAGATCCTCCTGAATTTCTCAGAAAGTCCAGAAATGTAAGGAATGACAATGCTCTTGCGTTTGTTGCTATTTACTTCCCTGTCTGTTAGGTTTCTTTTCTTGGTCTTGACGAAAGCCCAGTTGGGATACCCGTACTTCTGAAGTGCTTCTTTGATGTGTTTTTGCTCTTCCTCTTTTCCCTCTATTGTTGTAAGAATGTTCTGAGCCCTGTGACGTAAGGTCCTAATGACCCCCAATTTGTGTTCCAGTGGGTGGTGAGAGTCAAACAGTAGGTACTGCTCTCTCTGTGTGTGTGTGTGTGTGTGTGTGTGTGTGTGTGTGTGTGTGTGTGTGTTGGGGGGGAGGGGTCCAGTAAACCTCGATGCTAAGGCTTCTGTCTTGTTCAGTGTGCATGCCACAGTCCAAAAAGGCTAGATTGTTTCCACTGATGTCCTCCCAAGTGAACTTGATGTTGATTTCCATTGCATTGACGTGCTTTGTGAAGGCTTACACCTCATGGGTTTTGATTTTTACCCAGGTGTTATCCACATACCTGAAGCAGTGGCTGGGAGCGACTCCTGAAAAAGAGGTCAAGGCTTTGTTTTTCCACTTCCTCCATGTATAGATTGTCCACTACAGGGGACACTGGTGAGCCCATGGTGCATCAATGCTTCTGTCTGTAGAAACATTCATTGAACTGGAAATAGGTGGTGGTCAGGCAGAGGTCAAGCACAGACCACATTTGCACCCTGCTTGACCTCTGCATGACCACTACCTCTTTAAGGATTTCAAGCAAGTCTAGTTGCCTTTTTTTAGCACCTACAGTGTGTGAAGCTGCTGAGTTAAACCTAAAAAGAAAGTTCTAGCAGAAGGGATGAGGCTGAGCAAGAACATCTAACACATACTCATTTTAATAATGCTTTTATCATGTTACAGTACACAAACAGGAAGTTCAGCATATTTCCACTATATGTCATGCAATGGGGCCCATTTACGTTCAATAACGGGTCATGGGCATATTCAGGCTTTCGTCTAAACGGGGGAACGGGGCGCTGCGCCCTCTTACTCTCGGCGTGCGCCCCCTTACCGACTCCGTGAAAACATCCCAGCAACACTACGTGACAATGTGTCTGATCATCAAATACGTTATAATTGCTCCAAAAATATTCCAATCATAGTAGATACACCGCCAGACGGTGCAAAAACAATCCAAATTGGCGTTTTCCAGACTGAGGCGCCATGTTGTTTAGTTGTTTACTTGTCGCGGCTGCTCTCGCGAGATTTGACATGGGTTACATACAAGGTCAGCTGACTTGTAGCGCGAGATTTCTCGAGACTGAATGACCTTTCACCCACCGGCGCGGGAGCTTTTGACAGAAGTAGTTCGCGAGTTGTTTTTGTTGACACTTGGGCATTTAAAGATGTCATCCCGTGGCACGAAGCGGAAGAAAGCCAAAGACTGTCCGGGGCAGAAGAAGATTAGGCCAAATAAAAAAAAAAAGTGTGTTTCCAGTAACCCAACCGATCGAGAATTTCCGCGTCGAAATTGCCGACTGTAAAGTTTTTATTACAAATTTCCCTCGATATTTTAGTGTAAGCGGCGTTAGTTTGTCATAATTTTTTGTTTCAACGCATTCAAGTTGTGAAAGAAACGATAAAAAGTAAAATGTTTCGCCACTTCTATCAGCCCTCCTCCATAAACTGAGCCGAGCCGCCATTTTGAATCCTCATTCAAGGCTGTAATGCAAATTGCTTCCTTTTCAGTATACAAGTGCACTTCCATGGCAGGGAAAAACACTACATTTTGCCACCTATGTAGTCCCCTATTTATACAAATAGGAGTCATTCAGGATTCAGCCATGTTTTTGCCCGACCCAAGTTCTACAGTAGGCGAGGCCGTCTGCTTTTAATGGAAGTAGCCTAGCCTAGGACGTTATTTTCACATTATTTCTTGATAAGGTGTTTTCACGTTATTACACGAAAATATCATGAAATATCGCTTCCGTAGATCATAACTCGAACTCTCGTGATATTTTTTTATTCATTTAAAGATTTAAAACACTTATTTTATTATGATGTGTGGTATAAAGGATTCTGTGCCAAAATACTATTTTGTAAGATGTTTACTTGTGTTAATTTTTTCGAACAAAATAAAAAAAAATTAAGAAAAAAAAAACCTTTCCTACCTACCGACCTTATTTTAGTATTTCATGTTACCGGAAACACACTATTTTTTTTTTTTTTTGGCCTTACTTCTTTCTTTTTCAATGTTGACAGACAATTTGTTACAATTTCCCTCTCAGATAGCCTCAGAATGTCCCATTGGAGCATTTTTCAAAGGCTTTGCACGGCTGGGGGGGACAACCGGCACCATCCCCCCCCCGCCGCTTCGCTCCCTCGCCATGGTGAGCGCCCTCATACTAAATTTTTCTAGAAAAAACCCTGATATTAACATGTAAATAATGGTTCGTTGTCAGAGCGACACCAACTGACACCAGGAGGGATCGTCACATTTACACCAAACTCATTCAGCATGAGGATCCAAGAGAATAAATTATGGAGGAACTTCTGATATCTTGAACAGTATTGCCATGATGGTATTAATTCACATCATGTAATCAGGAGTGTGACATCGTGCCAACGTCCATCACTCAACGTGGCATCAACTTCACAGGTGTTAAAGGTCAGGGAGCAGTCAAATACATGTGCTTTTAAAGTTTGTTTTTAAAGTATAAAGCTTTTTAAAGTATTTATGTTTAGCTGTGATAATCAAGTAACTATCTGAAATATTAGTGTGTGTGTGTGTGTGTGTGTGTGTGTGTGTGTGTGTTACCCATGTAAATGCGTGCGATGCTATATGCTAAGTCTCTTGCTGCGAGCTGAAGGCTTTCTGGTGGACGCGACTCTGCAGTTTGGATGAACCGAGCTAAAGCAGAGAGAGATGAGCTTAGACTCTGTACTGCAGGAAGCAGTGTGGGATTGGCAACACGCAATCGCTCCTACACACACACACACACACACACACACACACACACACACACACATTTAAACTCTTGTTTTCTATAAGCAGTGATAGATTACTTAATGAATTGTAAAGCTTTCATTCAACACAACACCTAGAAGTTCACAGAAAAGGGTTGGAATAAAAGTGAAACGATAAATCATGTCACATTCATTCAGCAGCTGGAAAAAATCACTCATAAAACACGTTTAATAATGAAATGATTGAGTGGAACTTTTGATTTGCCCCCAACTTGCAAAAAAACCTGCCAAAAAACAAAAATTTATCAATGTTCTGTTGACGTGGCAGAAGCCAGCTCGCTCTCGTTAAACCTTATTTTACGGAGACTGTGGATGCGTTCAACACGCTGCCTCAGGAGTCTAACAAGAAAGTGAGGCATCCAGAACCACTCAGAACTGATCGAACTCTCATTTCCTGTCTGCTAAGATGCTCAAACTTCCCCATTTGAAGGCAACATCAATGTCTCCTCAAATCTGTGCAGCAGCTCCCTCAAGCAACAAAATAAATAAAAAGATAGCGGACCGAACTTCACGGAAAACTGATCTCATATACATTTTTGGGCTTTTGTCACTTAAATTTTTGAAAAGAAATAAGCATTGAATTATGTTATAACCCAGTGACTGGAACTAAATACATTTGTTTGGTTTGATTTGTGAAGCAGCTGTTAGTCAATGAGCTAACTCTCTGGTTTAGTTATACAGCATGCTGACATCACACGTCACTGTGAACATTATCCTACAGGTTGTTCGAAACAAATGTCCTTAGAAGACACCTTCAGTCGAACGTCCTGCATTATGAGACACCTGTGTATTACTGCAGCAAGGCAACGAGTCAGTGACATTCTGTTTAGTACGCAGCTGTTACTGAGCTCACGAAGCCATGTAGGGATGCTCAGCCACTTCACAAATACTTTATGTTTAATACTTTATTTTATAGCACTGTAGTAGCTAACTACTGCTCTGTATGCTTACCTTTTCCATGTAAAGTTAACAAGCTAGATATATTTAATCATTTTTGCTTAGCTAATGTACAACATAACCATAGAACGCTTAAATAATAGCAAGCTAGCAATTTTTTTCTATAAGGAATATTTTAGTTAATTGGCATGTGTGCACAGCATATACAGTGGTGCTTGAAAGTTTGTGGACCCTTTAGAATTTTCTATATTTCTGCATAAATATGACCTAAAACATCATCAGATTTTCACACAAGTCCTTAAAGTAGATAAAGAGAACCCAGTTAAACAAATGAGACAAAAATATTGTACTTGGTCATTTATTTATTGAGGAAAATGATCCAATATTACATATCTGTGAGTGGCAAAAGTATGTGAACCTTTGGTTTCAGTATCTGGTGTGACCCCCTTGTGCAGCAATAACTGCAACTAAACGTTTCCGGGATGTTGGTGGGTTTCCTCACATGAACTGCTCACTTCAGGTCCTTCCACAACATTTCCATTGGATTAAGGTCAGGACTTTGACTTGGCCATTCCAAAACATTCACTTTATTCTTCTTTAACCATTCTTTGGTAGAACGACTTGTGTGCTTAGGGTCGTTGTCTTGCTGCATGACCCACCTTCTCTTGAGATTCAGTTCATGGACAGATGTCCTGACATTTTCCTTTAGAATTTGCTGTTATAATTCAGAATTCATTGTTTCATCAATGATGGCAAGCCGTCCTGGCCCAGATGCAGCAAAACAGGCCCAAACCATGATACTACCACCACCATGTTTCACAGATGGGATAAGGTTCTTATGCTGGAATGCAGTGTTTTCCTTTCTCCAAACAGAACGCTTCTCATTTAAACCAAAAAGTTCTATTTTGGTCTCATTCATCCATAAAAATTTTTCCAATAGCCTTCTGGCTTGTCCACGTCGTCTTTAGCAAACTGCAGGCAAGCAGCAATGCTCTTTTTGGAGAGCAGTGGCTTTCTCCTTGCAACCCTGCCATGCACACCATCGTTGTTCAGTGTTCTCCTGATGGTGGACTCATGAACATTAACATTAGCCAATGTGAGAGAGGCCTTCAGTTGCTTAAAAGTTACCCTAGGGTCCTTTGTGACCTCGCTGACTATTACACGCCTTGCTCTTGGAGTGATCTTTGTTGGTCGACCACTCCTGGGGAGGGTAACAATGGTCTTGAATTTCCTCCATCTGTACACAATCTGTCTGACTGTGGATTGGTGGAGTCCAAACTCTTTAGAGATGGTTTTGTAACCTTTTCCAGCCTGATGAGCGTCAACAACGCTTTTTCTGAGGTCCTCAGAAATCTCCTTTGTTCGTGCCATGATACACTTCCACAAACACATGTTGTGAAGATCAGACTTTGATAGATCCCTGTTCTTTAAATAAAACAGGGTGCCCACTCACACCTGATTGTCATCCCATTGATTGAAAACACCTGACTCTAATTTCACCTTCAAATTAACTGCTAATCCTCGGGGTTCACATACTTTTGCCACTCACAGATATGTAATATTGGATCATTTTCCTCAATAAATAAATGACCAAGTATAATATTTTTGTCTCATTTGTTTAACTGGGTTCTCTTTATCTACTTTTAGGACTTGTGTGAAAATCTGATGATGTTTTAGGTCATATTTATGCAGAAATATAGAAAATTCTAAAGGGTTCACAAACTTTCAAGCACCACTGTATAACTACGTGGACAATTTCAGCTAATAAAAAATAGCTTAACACTCACAATACCACTAACACTAGTAGTCAAGTCAAGTTTATTTGTATAGCGCTTTTAACAATAAACATTGTCACAAAGCAGCTTTACAGAATTTGAACGACTTAAAACATGAGATAATTTTATCCCTAATCTATCCCCTTGTTAGTAGTGAGTGCAGAACTAACAATACTGCTAGAAACTGAGAAATAATAACTCCTGCAGCGTTGATGCAGATGAACGCTAACGCAGAGCCATAACGACTGTCTCTGACTAAAAACACTGCCAGTTACTAACTGCTATTAGCATAATTAGCCTCATACAATTACATACCTGACTGAACTCAGTGTTAACCAGCCTCATTAATCAATTAGCATATTCAGGTATGATTAGCATAAAGATGTGTGTGCGCTGCTTACACATGCAGGTGAGTACTCCACTGATACACACACTGCTGCTGCCACAGTCACACTGCATTCGGCAATATCCGTGTTCAGGTATTAACTCTGTGTGTGTGTGTGTGTGTGTGTGTCTGTATTTTATCTCACCTCCACATCAAAGAAAAAGGCCTGCAGTGCGCAGCCTGAGGATTTAGAAATTGTGCGCAGAACATCCAGGGAGAGAACATTAGTGGTGCCTTCCCATATACTCAACACCTACACACACATACACACACACGCATAAATATAACTTTCATAATGAACAATAAGGATAGCGATAGAGACAGATAGTAGAGTGTGTGTGTGTGTGTGTGTGTGTGTGTGTGTGTGTGTGTGTGTGTGTGTGTGAGAGAGATTTCAGAGAAACCTGTAAGATCCATCACGATTACAGAGATGAACGAACCTGACTCACTGAGATTAAAAGGACGTTTAGACCAAACTGTTTGACCATCATTTGTGTGTGTGTACCTGTGCATCTCGTAGCAGAGCAGGCAGACCCGTGTCCTCAATATAACCTTGTCCCCCAAAACACTCCAATCCCTCTGACACCACAGCAACCGCCTGAAACACACACACACACACACACACACACACACACACACACACACACACACACACACAGATGGGGACTGAGGATAGGACAGCTGTAATGATGGGAACAGTGATTGTTAGCTCAGAGTCTTGCTGGGACAGAGAGGAGAAAAGAAACTCAGACAGGAAGGGGACAAAAATGGTTCCTGTGAGGACAGAAAGTGGACAGACATGGAGACTACATGGATAATGTGGTGAAAGACATGGTGTCTGTGGAGCAAGAGAGGATGGAGTTAGGGAACATGGGGGCAGTTTGAAAAGACTCATTTGCTCCAGTCCAGAGATCAATAAGCTCTGGTAAAGGGGTGTGTGAAGGGTCTACAAGCTCTGGTATGGGGGGTGGGGGTAAGGGGTCTATAAACTCCGGTATGGATGGTAGGGGTGGGGGGCGGGGTCTACAAGCTCCAGTACAGGGTGGGGGGTTTGAGGGTGAGAGGTCTACAATCTCTGGTATGGAGGGGTGGGGGGTCAGTGGTCTATAAGCTCCGGTATGGAGGGTGGGGGTGGGGACCTACAAGCTCTGGTACAGAGGGTGGGGGTGGGGTCTACAAGCTCCGGTATGGGGTGGGGGTGGGGTGAGAGGTCTACAATCTCCAGTACGGGGGTGTGTGGGGTGTGTGTGTGTGTGGGGGGGCTCACTCTTCCACGACTGATTTCTCATGAATCTGAGGTTAAGATTGGCACAGTGGTGTCGTGGTTATCACTGTTGCCTCACAACAAGAAGGTTCTGGGTTTGAGCCCAGCAGCCGATGGGGGCTTTTCTGTGTGGAGTTTGCATGTTCTCCCTGTGTCTGTGTGGGTTTCCTCCGGGTGCTCCAGTTTCCCCCACAGTTCAAAGACATGCGGTTAGGTTAACGTGGCGCAGCCCTGGGCTGAAGTGACCTTGAGCAAGGCACCTAACCCCCAACTGCTCCCCGGGTTAGGTGCCTTTTCCCCCAGCAGTGTTTCCTAAATACAGGGATCTCTGTTATGGTCCATGAGAAACAGATAAAACACTGACACTGCATCAGGACCCACGATTGTGAATCCAATCACAGGGAAATTTCATATAACCTCTGGGGCCTGCAGAAGGTCTTCTGTTTCTACTGCTTCAGGTTTCAGCATTTAAAATGTTTTTGTGTATACAGTGTGACTGATTAGTGTGTATGTGTGTACCTGTTTGCCAGTGTACAGTTTAGCTACAGGTGTAAGCAGTCTCAGGAGGTGTGTCTCTCGCTCTGTTGCTGTTCCTGTTTCCTCTCGTCCTAAAAGTCGGCAAACTTCCATCATCAACAGAAATGCAGCCCGAGTCTCTACCTGAAACACACACACACAAAATGAATGCATCCAAAAAGATTAGTAGAGGAGCAAATAAGGACACATTACATGTGTGTGTGTGTGTGTGTGTGTGTGTGTGTGTAACAGTGCAGTACATTAATGATCTATTAAAAATAAAGAGTTCTGAACTTGTACATTCATTTACATGTGCATCATCAATTAGCATCAGCTGATTGTGGCTAAAAATGTGAGTTGTTACTATGGCAACACAATTAGCAAGCAAAATGTCTTCATTATACAGACTGAAGAGCATTCTGCTGAATAAGTGTTTCATATTACAGTAAAATATAATCATTATTATAAATAAAGCTGGTGCAGATTTAAGGGAGGCACACTCAGCGCGTGCCCTCCTGTCCAAAAAAAATAGTTTTAGTATTGCAGACACCAAGATATGCCTGGCATTTTTTATTTAATTAATAAGGTTTAAAAAAATAAACTGTTATGTGGGATTGAGCTGAAGAGTTTATGTTATAAATTTACATTTAATAGTAAGCCCTAGTTTAGTTTTATTCGTTCATGACACAAATGCAGTGAAAAGCAAGCTGGGCGAGTCCTGTAGGATTTTAACAGGCTGCATGAACTTCGTGCATCGACATAATAACATTGTATTCCTGGACTGCACCGTAGACTGCATGTTAAGGGTGTGCACCATCCTTTTATGTTCATGGTATCATTAACATGCGTGTTCACAAACCAAAATTATAAGATGCTGCAGCAGGCTTACTGCATACACACACGTGTCGGATGTCTGGCTACTGCTTGTATTTATTATTTCTTCGTTTGCACGTGACATCATACAGTAGCTAATTATGCTAATTATGAGGCTTTGAACCAGAAGTGGGCTATGTTGGAGGATGTACACAAACTCACGTGGTGCACATTTATTATAGAAGATATGCTCGATGTCAGAGTGCAGGCACTTACGGATGCAATTGCAGGGGAGAACGAGTGCGGCGCAAACTGCAAACTAAGCCAAATCGTGGAGCAGGAATCATAGTCAGGAAACGCGTGGAGGTTGATCAATCAGAAAACAGCTTCATACAGAGTAGATGTGAAGATGAGGTCGGGAAATGAGCATAAACAGTGGTCTTAAACAGGAAGTCAGTCAGAAAACAAATGGCTTAGTAAAGTCAGGCATGGGACAAAGAATGATACTTCGCAGTGAGTGAGTGTTTGAGCAGGGTTTAAATAGGCGAAGCAATTGGCAAGTGAATTGGTGACAGGTGATGTAATCAGTACTATGATGTCCATTTTTAAAGTCCAAGTTTCCATGAGCCATGAACAACGGAGAGCAGGTGGGATTAACGCACCTCTTTGTTTACACTGAAAATTGAATTTATTGTCCGTTAACAAAACATAAACTTGAAAGAAAAGTGGTGGTAAAATTAGTCCATAGATGTAATGCCAACAAAAAAGCTGTTTCGAAATGAATGTAAACTAGAGAGTGGTCAAAAACAGTGTGATTGCCCGCCCTCCCATTATCCATCGGCCTCCAACTAACACCTGTGCCCAACACCATATACCCTTTGCCCCTTCAACGTCACATCAAAGATGGTTGGTCACCACGTCAGGCAGGGAAATGTAGTTTAAAACCATAAATCATACAAAAACGACCATACTTCAAAACAAAAAGTAATAATTCAAAGAAAAATAAGAAATGGCTATAACATACCAGCCCCTAATTTTGAAAAACAAAATTATAAATCATACAGGGATAGCCATTATAGATTCCAATAAGTCATAAACAAACAAAAGGCATATTATCATCCAAGCACATACATCTTCTGTATAGCGCATAATATCAAATGACATACTGAACGTCCATTTCAAAGTAAAGAATTTCAAAGTCTTTTCAAAGTCCTTTTGTGTGTGCAAGAGTCTGTTCAGATATATGTAAGAATGTAAATGCATATGTACGCACGAATATGAATCCAAAAAAGGCTTGTAAAAAACAAAAAAGTTCTTCAGACCAAAAAAAGAGGTCTATGATCCAGATCCCAAAAAAGGAGGGTTACCTTTTCAAAATTCAATAATCATATTCATCATCATCATAATCATATTCATCATAATAATCATACAATGTAGGCCTACTTTATGAACACAATTATTTACATTCAGGTACAATAAACCATCTTTCATTTCAATGTTCAATAACTGAATATTTCATAACTAAGGATTATTTATTCAGCTTCAAGTAGAAGGCATAACTTAGTAATAGGCCTTTCTAATTCATTAGTTTGGGTCTTAACCCGTACCTTCCGCACAAACCCCTTTGAATCTGCCACTGTGTTTTATAATGCACCCTAATGGCCATGAGTTTCGAGGGGCTAATTCGTCAACTAAAAGGACTAGGTCTCCTATGGAGAAGCTTCTATGGGGCCTGTTCCACTTTTGGCGCTGTTGCATTATGGGAAGGTATTCTTTTGCCCATCTTTTCCAGAATAAGTCACTTATATACTGCACTTGTTTCCAGCGCCTTCTTCCATAAGTTTCATGCTTATCAAATAGACCAGGGGGAGGATGGGCTTGTCCTTTAATAACAAAAGATGGTTTGGTGTTAATGCCTCAAGACCATTTGGGTCATTGCTGGATGGTGTTATGGGTCTGTCATTTAGCACAGCTTCGACCTCACAAAATATTGTACTGAGGGCTTCATCATCAACTGCTTGCTGATTGGTGACTGAGCAGAGAATTCTTTTAATTTGCTGTACCAAGCATTCCCAAACGCCACCGTGATGGACTCCATGAGGTGGGTTAAAGGTCCATTTGATTCCATCCTGCCTGAGAGTGTTCTGAATTTTGTTTTGGTTTAGGTTTTGTAGTGCCTGTTTCAGTTCACGATTTGCACTTATGAAGTTTGTTCCATTATCCGATTTTATTTCTTTAACTTGTCCTCGCTGACAGATGAACCTTCTGATCACATTGATGCATGAATCTGTATCAAGCGTATGGGCCACTTCAAGATGTACAGCACGGCAAGTTAGACATGTGAATATGACCCCATACCTTTTAACAGTATTCTTGCCTCTTTTGACCTCAATAGGTCCGAAGTAGTCCATTCCGACCAGAGTGAATGGAGGGAGGTCCACTGCAAGTCTTTCAGGCGGCAGGTCGGACATTTTCTGTTCCCCAGGCCTTTGATGGAGGCGGCGGCAAGTCATGCACTCCCTGATGATCTTTCTGGCTAGTGTGTTGGCATGAGGAATCCAAAACTGCCGACGAAGAAAGGAGAGCATATGATTCCTTCCACTATGTCCAACTTTCTTGTGTACATAGCGAAGAATGAGCTCAGAGATGTTGCTACTCTTTGGCAGAGTGGCAGGGTGTTTCGCCTCTTCTGGCAATGCAGCTTTGCTCAGCCGACCACTTACTCGTAGGACGCCATTAACCTTTGTAGGCTCTAGCTTGTATAGATGACTAGATTTCTTTATGGCTTTTCCTTCAGTCAAGTTTGATATTTCCTCAGGAAAATGCTGCTTTTGCACAAAACTGATTATTGCCTTTTCAACCTGTTCAAGATCTTTCACTGAGAGGTAAGTGGACTCTTTCTTTTCAACCTTTAGCTTTATATCTTTGGTATGTATGACAACACGTATGTTTGTCTTTCCATCACATCTTTGTTTAAGTGTGTCTTTGATTTTTAAGATCCATGCAACTGCTCTTTTCAGGTTCATCCAGTTTGAAAAGTAAGACAACAGCTTGCTGGTGGGACAGGACTCTTTCATTGACTGAACAGTGGTGGCATGGACAGAAACTTCCTGTTTTATCTCAGGATCGTCATCTGAAATGATATCTGTGGGTGGTAAAAGAGAGCAACTGGACTTGCTTGAAGATTCTTGAAGACGTTTCACCTCTCATCCGAAAGGCTTCTTCAGTTCTGTCTGACTGGTAGGGAGCATCAGGTATTTATCCTCTCATGGATGAAAAGCTCATCTAAGGTGTCATTGAGTCATCCTGTTGGTGTGGGTCACTGGGGGCTGGTTGTGAATAGCCTCGAGAGTCGTTAGGATGATCAATGGATTGCCCGTTAGGGTGATCAATGGAATGCTGATTCTCTCTGTCCTCCTGTGAGTCACTGAAAACAGCTGGGTTTTGGTGTGCATTCAGGCCCTGTCCACACGGCAACGGATTCAGGTGAATCCGATACAATTGTTTATCGTTTCGGCCTGGCATCCACACAGCACCGGCGTTTTGGGTGCCCCAAAACGCAATCTTTTGAGAACGGGTTCCAGAGTGGAAAGATCTGGCAACGTTGCCGTTGCGAAGTCGTCTGGATGAGTAGAACGGATTTGTTTACGATTACATCACAACCACATGACTGTGAGTGCTTCACGCCGGGTAGAAGTGTAACGAACTCGATGCAAGTTGTCAACAAATCCTATAACTTGGTTCATGAAACGCGCTTACAAAATATATCCACTGTGAATATTTATTGTGTAATGGTGCAAAGTGAGAGAGAGAGAGAGAGAGAGAGAGAGAGAGAGAGAGAGAATAGCCCTTAGGGCAGAGTCAATCCCGCCAGCAAAAATAGGGAAAAAAAGGAGCGATCTCACCTCTTCAGATGTTGGTTTAAGTCCTACAATACATTCCTCAAAAAGGGCGCAGAAGAATAAATTAATCCATCAACGTGTAGCATTCAATTTATTCCGGACCATTAAAGACGCCGCCTTCCACGTAGAATCATACGTCATCCTCGCCGCCATATTGGATGGGTCAAAGCGGAGAATAAAGATGCCTCATTCATGTGCTGCGTTTAACTGTACCAACAGGTTTGCCGTCCAAACGAGCTCACATGGGATTACCTTTCACAGGTGAGACTGGAAAAATACTTTTCATTGTATTTGGTCATTACAACGTAATTTTACAAACAGATTTTTCTGACTTTGTGGCTAATATGAAGTCTCACGCATAATAGTTTATGCGCATGCGTCCTTACTTCTTCTATTGTTCTGGTGTCTCCGAAGGGACCGTCTTACAGCGCCCCTAGAGGTGTGGCATGTGTATTGCATCGTTTTCAGCAAGCGTTGCATTGCCATATGGACCTGATATTTTACTGCTCGTTGCCCATGTGGACGCGATATTTTTTTAAATAACATCTCGTTGCCGTTGTCGTGTGGATGTAGCCTCAGTTGTCTGGGAAGTGTGCCAAAGACCGCATTGTAGGTGGCTGATAAATGATGTCTTAGACCCCCACCTCTGTTCAGTGATGGCCGTTCCAGGTTGACAAAAATGGCTTCTTTAACTCCTCGCTCATATCAACGATCCTCTCTGGCTAAAATGCATACGTTGCAATCCTGAAATGAGTGTCCTTTGTTGTTAAGATGAAGGTAGACAGCAGAGTCCTGGCCTGAGGAACTGGCTCTCCTGTGTTGAGCCATGCGCCTGTGAAGCGGTTGTTTTGTTTCCCCAATATACGAGTCCGTGCATTCCTCACTACACTGAATTGCATACACTGCGTTGTCCTGTTTGTGTCTGGGTATTCTGTCCTTAGGGTGGACCAGTTTCTGCTTCAGGGTGTTACTGGGTCTGAAATGTACCAGAATGTTGTGTTTGTAGAAGATCCTCCTGAGTTTCTCAGATAGACCAGAAATGTAGGGAATGACAATGTTCTTGCGTTTGTTCCTGTTATCCTCCTTGTCCGTTATGTTCCTTTTTCTGCTCTTGAGGAAAGACCAGTTGGGATACCCGCAGTTCTGAAGTGCTTTCTTGATGTGATTCTGCTCCTTCTCTTTTCCCTCTATTGTTGTAGGGATGTTCTGAGCCCTGTGTTGCAAGGTCCTAATGACCCCCAATTTGTGTTCCAGTGGGTGGTGAGAGTCAAAGAGTAGGTACTGGTCTGTGTGTGTGGGTTTCCGGTAGACCTCGATGCTCAGGCTTCTGTCTTGTCTAATGTGTACATCACAATCCAAGAAGGCTAGATTATTCCCACTGACGTCCTCCCAAGTGAAGTTGGTGTTAATATCCACTGCACTGATGTGCTTAGAGAAGGCTTCCACCTCATGGGTTTTGATTTTAACCCAGGTGTCATCCACATATCTGAACCAGTGGCTGGGAGCAACTCCTGAAAAAGTGGTCAAAGCTTTATGTTCCACTTCCTCCATGTAAAGATTGGCCACAATAGGGGATACCGGTGAGCCCATGGCGCATCCATGCTTCTGTCTGTAGAAACTTTCATTAAACTGGAAATAAGTGGTAGTCAGGCAGAGGTCAAGCAGGGTGCAAATCTGGTCTGTGGTGAGGTTCGTTCTATCCAGTAAGGTGTTGTCTCGAAGGAGTCATTTTCTAACAGATTCAACTGCTTCTGTGGTGGGAATGCAGGTGAACAAAGAAATGACATCATAGGAAGCCATGGTTTCATCTGAGTCTAGTTTGAGGTCTGCAACTTTAGTAGCAAAATCTTGGGAGTTTTTGACGTGATGTGGCGTATTCCCAATGAGAGGAGCCAGGATGGTGGCTAGGTGTTTGGCAATGCTGTAAGTAACAGAGTTTATACTGCTGATGATAGGTCTGAGTGAAGCTCCTTCCTTGTGAATCTTGGGGAGTCCGTATATGAGAGGAACGGCTTCCCCAGGGTACAATCTGTAGTACAGAGATCGGTTGATGGCTTGGTCCTTTTCTAGTTGTTGCAGGCAGCTAACAACATTCTTTTTGTAACAACTTGTGGGGTCCCACCTCAAGGTTTCATAGGTGGTAGTGTCGCTGAGGAGACTGGTCATCCTGGAGTGGTAGTCCGCTGTATTTAGCAACACTGTGCATCTCCCTTTGTCAGCAGGAAGGATGGTGATGTTCCGGTCTCTTTGAAGTAATGTAAGAGCCCTCCTTTCTTGGATGGTGAGGTTGGAGGGGGGTGCTTTCGCACTGGACAGAGCAGCTGATATCCTCAGTCTAAGTTGTTCTGCCTCTGTGTTGGTCAGATTGTTGTTTCTGATGGCTGACTCTGTGGCTGTGATGAGGTCTACCACTGGTATCTGCTCTGGTGAAACTGCAAAGTTAAGTCCCTTCGATAGAACATCTTTCTCTGGTTGGGTGAGTACCCTGTCAGATAAGTTCTTCACCCATTTCTCTTCTATGTCCAGTTGTGTAGCCTGGTCAGATTTCTTCCTCCAAGTCAGCCCTTCTGTCTTGCTGGAGGAGGTGGTTTTAGACAGCAAAGTTTGAAATTTGTGCATCTGTCGTTCCTTGCCTTTGGTATGTTGTGAAATCTGTGCCTTCTCAGCGAACTCAGAGACTCGTTCCAAAACTTCACTGGGAAGAAGTACTGTCAACTCTTCAAACATCAGTTCAGTCTTGTTCTGGAGAGCATCGATGGTGAAATGTACTTGTCTCACTCTCTCATTGAGAAGCTGCTTCTGGGCTTTCTGGAGGATTATTTCAGCTCTGTGTCCTTTGACCATTGAAAACAGGTGTAGGCTAGTGGGGATAATGTTGGATTGTCGGCATCTCAGGTTGAAACGCAGGTGGTTTCTGTAGTCTGCCAGTTTTCTGGAAGTCCTCTCATACTCCCACACCAGTTGAAGGGTTCTCATCCCAAAGTGCATGGAAACATGTCTGTGAAGATTCTCAGTCATCCAGGTCATAGTAAACTGTGGGTGGTAAAAGAGAGCAACTGGACTTGCTTGAAGATTCTTGAATACCTGATGCTCCCTACCAGTCAGACAGAACTGAAGAAGCCTTTCGGATGAGAGGTGAAACATCTTCAAGTATCTTCAAGCAAGTCCAGTTGCTCTCTTTTACCACCCACAGTTTACTATGACCTGGATGACTGAGAATCTTCACAGACCTGAAATGATATCCATGTTTTCTATTGTGCTTGGCCACTGAATGTCAGCAGAGAGGAATTCTGGCCCTTTGAACCAAGTTTGACATTGGAGAATGGCTTTGGCTGACAAACCCCGGGAAGCTGCATCAGCCGGATTCTCCTTGGAGCAGATGTGCTTCCATTGTTCCACCTTAGACAGAGAGTGAATGACAGAGATGCGATTTGCAACATAAGTCTTAAATCATCTGCTTCTATTTGCAATATATTGCAGAACAGTCATACTGTCTGACCAGAAGATAGGGTCTGCCAGTGTGAACTGTAACTCTCTTCTAAGCATTTGATCCAGACATACAGCCAAGACGGCTGCAGCAAGCTCCATCCTGGGGATGGTGGTGCATTTAAGGGGTGCCACTCTGGCTTTTCCAAAGGCAAAGGACACACAGACTTCACCTTTACTATTTGTGAGCTGGAGGTAGGAAACAGAGTCATAGCCTACCTCACTGGTATCACAGAAGTGGTGCAGCTGTGCAGATGTAATGTGTCCAAAGCCTGATGGAAAGAAGCTTCTGTTGACACCAAGACCATCCAGAAGACGAAGCAAGTCAATCCAGTTTTTCCAGGTCTGAGCGACGTCATGTGGGATTTTCTCATCCCATGTCAGCTTCAGCTTACATAAGCTTTGCAAGATCTGTTTCGCCACAAGGATGATAGGAGCCAGAAATCCCAGGGGGTCATATATGGAACAGACAATGGACAGAATGCCCCTCCTGGTGGTCTGGTGAGCTTTGATGGTGATGCTGAATGTAAAGCAATCTCTTTCCACATCCCATTGCGTACCAAGGGCTCTTTCTGTTGGCAACTGTTCTTTGTCCAGGTTCAGTGTTTTAACTTCTTTTGCTCGATCCTTTTTGGGAATGGCAGAGAGAACAGTGCGGTCATTACTGATCCATTTGTTTAGATGGAAGCCACCCTTTGCACACAATTCTGTGAGCTGCTGATACAGAAACAAATGGCAACTGTTAGACATGCAAACAGCTGAAGCAAAGTCGTGTGTTCTGGGCCTGCAGAACTACTGTAGCAGCAAGGAGAAGACTGGTGTTTACTGGAGAAAACACCATGAATCATTGCAAAAACAAAAACAATAAACGGCAAGTAGAACCAGCTGAACAACCTTAGCCGGCACTATTTCAATCCCCAAAGATTATCTTTGATGATGTGTGATTTTGTGTCTGACAGCAAAATCAGTCTGCGTGTCGTACAGTATACAGCTGGCTGAGGCTACGTTTACATTACGTCGAATCAGCGGATCATCAGATTAACGTTCTTAAAACGATTCGCGTTTACACTAAAACCGTTAGCCGTGCACACAGCAACGCCAATACGCGGATACGCTCGGCTCCGCAGGCATCCTGCGCTCCAAATCAGTCCGCCCTGAACAGCGAGTGCCCTCTGGAGGGTGCGCACTCCGGCCCTGCGCAGCTCACACAGCGCGCGAGTGAAGTGCACAAGCCACGATTCGGGACTGAGCCGCTGTGTGTGTGATCCCAGCGCATATCACTTACTACTTGCAAGTGGAAGGATGGCAAGCCTAAAGACAATCATAACTACACAATGGGCAGTATTTGCATCAGTATTTGCAGTATTTTCATACTTTTATACTCTTTAATGAAAGGTGATACAAGGCGGAAGTCCGCGCCGTTTTTCAGCAGTCGCGTCACATGACCAACGCCAGCGAATCAGGAAGGTGGATGTCACAGTGACGCTGTCCAATGAGACGCCAGCTAGAGCTCAGCACAGCGTATCCGCGTATTTTGAATGTTTACACAGCACCGGAGCTGACACGATCTGGATTGAATACGTGGACGCTGGCGGATTCCCGTTTCCAGGCGGTTTAATGTAAACGGACAGTGCATCCGCGAAGAAAACGAGACAGATATGGTCGTGTAAACGTAGCCTGAGGAAGTTCTCGAGTATCTTCTGCATTATAGCAGGTAACAGCATAAACCTGTTTATGCAGTCATACAACCATCAGAGCGTTACATTAAACACAGAAAAACAACTGTCACCTTTTATAACCATTCTCAATATTAATCAATGTGTTGCAATAACTAAACTAATTATCATCAGTGCAATTGTTATATCAATGTTCATTATTCAAAATAATCATTAATTATTATCTATAATCCATGAATAATTGTTTGTATTACTACTACTACTACTACCAGAGGCAGTTTTACCATAAGGCGAACCTAGGCAGTTGCCTAGAAACTGTACCAAATCAGCCCCCTGTAGGGGCCCCCTCAGTCTGCCCCTCCATGGTGAACACCTCAAAAACAAGTACTACCTTATTTTGTTACTTTTGTTAAGTAACTGTACATTTATATTAAAAAAAACCACACTAAAATCGCCTCAGAATGCCTGGAGGGTATAAGGTGGAGGGCCCCATGTTTGTATTTTGCCTAGGGCCCCCAAATGTCTAAATCCGCCCCTGACTACTACTACTAATAATAATAACTACTTTTTTAATAATAATAAAAAAAAATTTAACTCAATTTTATAACATTTTAATAATCACTACTTATTAGCTATATTAATTAATAATGAATAGCGTAGCAATTATTATAATTCAGTATTATTACTACTTAATTAATAAGCAGTGATTATCAAAATGTAATTTAATAAGTAGTAATTATCATCAACTACTAAATTATACTAATAAATAATAAGTAGTGATTATTAAAATGCTATAAAATTGAGTTATAAGATTAGTTAAAATTATTATTTAAAAAGTAGTTATTATTATTAGTAGTAGTAGTGATACAAACAATTATTCATGGATTATAGATAATTTGTTTTTAATAGTGAACATTGATAACTGAACTGATAATAATAATAACATTAACAACAAGTATTACTAGTAGTCACATCACATCACATTATCTCTAGCCGCTTTATCCTTCTACAGGGTCGCAGGCAAGCTGGAGCCTATCCCAGCTGACTACGGGCGAAAGGCGGGGTTCACCCTGGACAAGTCGCCAGGTCATCACAGGGCTGACACATAGACACAGACAACCATTCACACTCACATTCACACCTACGCTCAATTTAGAGTCACCAGTTAACCTAACCTGCATGTCTTTGGACTGTGGGGGAAACCGGAGCACCTGGAGGAAACCCACGCGGACACGGGGAGAACATGCAAACTCCGCACAGAAAGGCCCTCGCCGGCCCCGGGGCTCGAACCCAGGACCTTCTTGCTGTGAGGCGACAGCGCTAACCACTACACCACCGTGCCGCCCTATTACTAGTAGTATTATTGTTTATTAGTAGTAGTAGTAGTACAGTTATTTTATATCAATGTTCACTATTTTAAAAAAATTATCTATAATCCATGAGTATTTGTTTGTATTCTACCAATTACTACTTTTTAATAATTATTATTACAACAATTGTTAAGCAATTTATTGTTATATAAAAGTAATTTACACATCTTTCAATGAACTTATTTTATAATCATGATTTATTTATTTAATATACATGTATTTATCAAAAGTGAGGTGATGTTGGGTGCAGGAGGTTTTTGCATGACCCAATAAAAATAACTTCAAAAAAGTAATATATGAGTAAAAGTTCACCAAATGCAACATCAGGAAAGTAGAAATTTTGAAAACACTTTCACAGTCATAACCCTAATAAACACTACCATACTATCAAAATATACTCCACAAAGAAATTCACTCGAATGCAAAATTTTAGTCCGACCAAAATACACTCACTAGTAATCTTTCACTTAAAACCTCAAAACTCGATCAAAATCAATCACTTTCCAGATAATTCACTTAAAACTTTCAAACATAAATTCAAAATAGCACTAAGACACTTCCACACCATTCAAATACACTCACCAAACACATTCTCTGTCCTGCAAAATTTCACTAAACACTTTAGAAGTTGTACAGTTTGTTTCTGAAATGGTACGGAAAACTAGTTTAATTTCACACTCAAATGTCCATTATATTCTGATTTAAGGAATCTTTACCTTAAAATGTGTAACTGGCTGGTCAAACATTTGCTTATCCATGGAAATTCATTCTCCCATGTAACCTGGGATTTGCATTCATATTTTTGCTGTTTGGGATTTGGTTTAGTGGCCACGATGAATGACTGCTTGTAAAAAATGTCGGACAGCCTGGGTGACTCCTACATTATGGAAGTGACTGTCGTTCTGTTTGTTGATTGGTTAAAAGTCAGTTGACGTCAGCAGTGTTTCTCATACGATTCTGATTGGACATAATCGGGAGTATTTTTAACTTGGTGGTAGGGATTTCCCCAAACCGGGAGATTATCCAGTTTTTAACAAATACGATCGGGAGGCGGGAGATGGAAGCTAAAATCGGGAGCCTCCTGCCGAAATCGGGAGGGTTGGCAAGTATGTTTTTGAGTCTGGTTCCTCTCGAGGTTTCTTCCTCATGTTGTCTGAGGGAGTTTTTCCTTGCCACCGTTGCCACAGGCTTCATCATTGGGGATAGATTAGGGATAAAATTAGCTCATGTTTAAAGTCATTAAAATTCTGCAAAGCAGCTTTGCGACAATGTCTACTGTTAAAAGCGCTATACAAATAAACTTGACTTGACTTGTGTTATAGAAATGCAGCTCCTGCAGTCTGTGTTTATAGTTCTCTCGGTATTAAGCTCTGTCCTAAGTGGCCCCTGACATTCCCTCAGTGTACCTGGGTATATTCACTGTCTTATCTGTACATTGAATATCCTGAGCAGGAGCTTAGACTGCAGTTGCTAAAACAGTAATAGTTTATTGATAGAAGGTGTTTTGTGGTCAGTGTACTACGCTGTAGTGTGCTATGTGGTAATGCATTATATGACAATGCAACTTTCATCAATATGACGATATATCAGTTGTAATTATGTTCTACGCATATACCTGCAACTCTGACAATATCATTTTCAGTCACTAATAAAATGGTTTTTAAAGTTCCTACTTTTAAAACATATTTTTGATGTGGTAATTTTGCTTTAAGAGATTTCATTTACAACATGTCTCTGACAGCTCAAAATGCATTTCCGAGCATTTAAAAACTGCAGAGCTTCCAGGGGCCTCTGGTGGCCCCTGGACCCCCGGCCTTACTGAGTTGATGCCCCCTCTTCCCATTTTCCTGGATCTGTTCCTGCAAAATGTGTGTGTGTGTGTGTGTGTGTGTGTGTGTGTGTACCTCCAGTCTGCTGAGCGTCTGTACATGCAGTGGATGATCCTTCAGCAGTTTTCCAAACACACTACGCTTGGTGGAGTATTCCCTGCCCAGCTGGATTATTCTACACACACACACACACACACACACTCAATAATGACTCTGTGCCTACCTGTATACATGTACGTGTGTGTGTGTGTGTGTGTGTGTGTGTGTGTGTGTGTGTGTGTTTACACCTCCTCATGACAGCGACAGCAGACACTGTGTTATGGATGCGAGTCAGAGTCAGCATGTTGGCGATAGAGGCCACACCCCTTCCTTTCTCTGACAACTACACACAGTGAGAGACGATTATTAACATGACATCATCTCCTGCCTCAGCATTCTCTACGAAAGGACAGAATTCCCATTAAATAATACCAAGGGTCAGAATTCCCATAGAGGAAGTAAGAGTACGTGTGGAAAAGAATGAACTCCAACGGTGTCATGAGATCTGCGCATTTAGACCCCAAAGCAGATGAAAAGACCCGAGCAGTAGGAAAGAGCCAAGAGGCATCACAGCCCTCAAAGAGTTAGGAGAGAGAGAGAGAGAGAGAGAGAGAGAGAGAGAGAGAGAGAGAGAGAGAGACAGACAGCAAGAGAGAGAGAGACAGACAGACAGAGAGAGAGAAGGGGGAGAGAAAGAGAGAGAGAGACAGACAGACAGACAGACAGCGAGAGAGAGACAGACAGACAGAGAGAGACAGACAGATAAAGAGAGAGAGAGAAAAGGAGAGAGAGACAGACAGACAGACAGACAGACAGACAGACAGATAAAGAGAGAGAGAAGGGAAGAGAGAAGGAGACGGACAGACAGACAGAGAGAGAGAGAAGGGGAAAGAGAGAGACAGACAGACAGATAAAGAGAGAGAAGGAGAGAGAGAGAAGGAGACAGACAGACAGACAGAGAGACAGTGAAAGAGAGAGAGAGAGAAGGGGAGAAAGAGAGATAGAGAGAGAGACAGACAGAGAAAGAGAGAGAGAGAGAGAGAGAGAGAGAGAGAGCTCTCTCGTGCATCTTTATGAAGAAAACACCAAAAATGTGGAAGAACTCTGGAGGTGAGTGGAGTCTCCGTGTTTCAGTCAACAAACTCAAGGGGTCGTGGATTAAGAACCAGTTTTATCTCACTCACTCCTACGAGTCATTACCTGCTGTGGTTAAAAATAAGTTTACCGTGTATGATCACAGAGCACGACTGGTACAATTCCACCTGCTGGACATTTAGCATGTCCAATCACAACGTAATATTCGAATCATGCGTGGCTGTTTTAACTATAAAAGATTTCGGTAAATCCCAGTAAATGAGGGGGTTTGGATACTGAGGACTCAGGTTCTGATAATCCACATTTTAAGACATTCATAGAAGCTTTTTTGCTGACAGTTTATCTGAAGATCTTTTATTTGCTCTCAGATTCAGATACGATGTTCACTTTATCACGGGTTTACTGTTGATCAAACTACTCATGGTAGCTATGTTTTATTTCATTTTACTTTTAGATTTCAGATTAATTTGTACTCATATGTTATATGCTAATTCCTTTATACTGTTAATAAACCGGAGCCCTTTAAGGGTGACTCATTAAAAGACAAAGCTGAGTTCTTTACGTCTATTAATGGATCTGAAAACTCCACTGAATAATAAAAAAAAAACACAGACGTCTCTTTAACTGCACTCAGGTGAGAACACACTTCCTATTCCAGTGTAACTCTTTAAGGGACTGTCTCTCTTGCCCTGCAATCTAACTTTACACAGAAAAGTTCATCTGGTTCTCCAAGGCTTAGTCAGATTACGACTGAGACTCACAAATGTAAGAATTCCTAAATATTTAATTCTCATACAACAGATCAGAACTCCCATTAAAAGATCAGTTTCTCCAGAAAACAGGGTTGAGATCCCTGACTGAGCATGCGTGAGTTCATGCTCTTATTGCCTCAAAAAAATGTCAGACTTTCCCAGATTTTCAACTTTCTTGTACAGTTTTCTGGTAAACCGTTAATGTTTTTAATCCTGAAAGCTAAAACCTGGAGATGTGGTGTGCATGAGGAAATCGTTAAACACCTCAGTGTGCCGAGTCCATGTTATTTTCACAATAGAATTCCCGGCTGTTCTGAGGGCATTTAATGATGTACTTTTCCAGACCGGACCTATCCTACGCCTTGTGAGGGAGGAACCGGAGGGGCAGTAATGTTCACCACAGTATTTTAAACTCTCAGGCTACTGAAGATAGAAATAAAATTAAAAACAGAAATAGATTCATTCTGACAGGAATAAAGGGAGAGAGACTTCATGGATTTATCACCATGATAACCTTCTTGGTCAACCATAAGTGTGTGTGTGTATATGTGTGTGTGTACCAGTTGTGCCCTCATGCCATCCAGCAGCAGCTCTGCAGTGGGCACCTGCCGTGTGCCGAGTTTATCCTTCAGCCTCTGGATCTCCACTCCGTTAGTCCGGCCCTCAGAGTCCCACACCTCTGCACAGAACAGGGACACACCCACACTACCCTGGGGGTGGAGCAATGACATGACTGTCATGGCAATATTGAACTTTCAAAGGTTTCGCATGTGTGTGTCTGTGGGTGTGTGTACTGGTGTGTACACTGATCTGTGATGCAAACGTGTGCATGTGTGTCTGAATGTGTGTGTGTGTGTGTGTGTGCGTGGAGGGGGGTACCTGTATGGTGTTGCCATGGTGATCTGCAATGCGAGCAAGTGTGAGTGTGATGTCAGCGTCTGTTGCCGAAGTGAACCACTTAAACCCATACAGCCGGTATGACCCGTCCTCCTGTTGCTGGGCAACCGTCTCTGTCCCATTTGCTATGGCAACCACACACCCAGTTACAGCAGCATCAAAATAAGCATTAAGTCATGAGTGTGTGTGTGTGTGTGTGTGTGTGTGTGTGTGTGTGTGTGTGTGTGTGTGTGTGTCGCACCAACATCTGATCCTCCCTTTCTTTCCGTCATCCACTGACCCGATGTCCAGAATCTTTTCTCATCTCGTGTAGTCAGACGCTCAAACACCTCCTTAATAGGCATGCCCAGAGACTACACACACACACACACACACACACACACACTTTAGTGTAGTAAGTACTCAATCACTTGTGTGTGTGTGTGTGTGTGTGTGTGTGTGTGTGTTACCTCTATGACTTTGGCGGCTCCATCAGTCATGGCCAGTGGGCAGGTGTAAAGGCCGGCAGAAGGTGCATACAGGTATAATTTACTCATCTGATACACACGACTACACACACACACACACACACACACACACACACACACACAGAGGTTAGAAGTCAGTATGTGCTAAAGTGACTGGGGTTATCATTACTGTTATAAACGTTCAGCGTTACCATTCCAGCTCAGCATTAGAGAAACATTTTGTGGGATTAGCATTGGGGATTAGAATTAGGAACTAGTATATGGGATTAGTATTTGAATTGTATTGGGGATCAGTGTTTGTGGAGTAGTTTTTGGGATTAGTATTAAGGATTTGTTTTGAATATTTGTGTTTTGGATTATTAGGGATTAGTATTGGGGATTATTGTCAGGAATTATTATTATTATTATTATTATTATTATGGATTTGCATCAATGATTGGTATTGGGTATTAGTGATAGGAATTATAATTATCATGCATTTGTATTGGGATTAGTATAAGTGATTTGTTATGGGAATCGATATTAGGGATTAGTGTTTATGATCAGTGTTTAGTATTATTGGGGATTAGTATCGGGGATTATTGTTAGGGTTATTTTTGATAAGGATATATATTTGGTGATTAGTATGAGGGGTTAGTGTTGGGGATAAGTCACAATGGGTTTATGTTCAGCTTTGACTTCAGAGCGCTGTTTCAGAAACACTTTTTGCTGGTTATGACTTAAGCAAGTGCATGGTCCCTGTATTTATTGCATTTAGTATCAAAGTTTGAATGTTCCATTAAAACCTGTGTGATCAGAGCAGTGTCCATGTTCATCAGCTCACATCACAAACTACGTTCTCTCTAGTTCTCTAACACACTCAGGGATGAGGTGCACACCTCCACTCGCCGAAGCGTCGCTCGTATCCAGCAGCGACAAGGCCTTCCTGTGCAGAGATGTGTTTCATGCGCGTCCATGCATCACAGGTGATGATGTGGTCGACACGGTGACCCCATGCATCATATGGCTGGAGGCGGGGCGGGTTCTGCTCACACTGACGCCCTAGATCATCAATCTCACACACAACACGCTCGCCAAATTCAGACAGGTCCAACTGCACCTCCTGTAGTGCACACATACACACACACACTCTTAAACACACTTGGGGGTGTGGCTGTGTACAGATGTCCAGGTGAGGTGTGTTAACGTGCCGTCACTGACCTGCAGAGGCAGGTGTCTGCGCAGGTATCCTCTAAGCAGTGCATCCTGGGTAAACGGGTTCCTGAGCAGAGGCCGCTCCTGAAAGAACATTCCGATGGCAGAACGGGAGAACGGAAAGTGGGTGGAGATGTGTGTGTGTTTGCGTGTGTGATGGCCCTGCTCGCTGCAAGACTGGATCTGTCCAACAGAGACACTGGAGGAAAAGCAGCGCACCTGCCTCCCCAGTACCTGAAGAACTAAGTTGTTGCCATGGAAACACAACTGAGCAGCCATCATGGAGGCCTGAAACAAGCACAGACAGTCATTGTGTGTGTGTGTGTGTGTGTGTGTGTGTGTGTGTGTGTGTGTTACAATAAAATAATCAGTATTGAAATAAATCACAATTACCACCCTGAAGTTGATTATTTTCCTATAGAAGCACATCCTCAGGTGTTTTATTCCTCTTACACCATAGCAACTTGCCAACAATTACAATTTTTTATTTATTAAAGAACAATGTCATACTTTTTATCCATTTATCATTACATTTCACTTAAACAGGTTAATTCCTGTTGTCACTTATGTTAAATGTTTATTTAAACAGTTGTTCCCTCACCAGCCACTTTATTCTCTCCAGAAGTTAATAAGACAAAAAATTCACAGCTTGTCATGTTGCTGAGAAATCATGCAGAAGCATGAACACCTCTGCCCTGAAAGATGTCAAAAAATGAAAGCTTGGAAATTTCTTCAGTCTCTTCAGATCAGAAAACAGGGCGGGAATCACTGCTTTTATCAACACAGCAATTTACGTTATTGGAACTGATACTGTGACTCAACTACCTGTGTGAACACACACACACACACACACACAGTCCAGTGGGGGGGGGGGGGGGGGGGGGGGTGTCCACTCAGCAAGAACATGCTTTGTGTCTCTTCCATTTGATCACCTGGTCACCGTACACTTCAAAAATCCCAGGGGTATAAAAGTGTGTAAAGAGCCTCTCCATCACAAGGGTCTGCAACTGTGGAAGCTGTACTGATTTCAATTTTGCTGAACCTATCTTCTTCTTCAGTGTTCTGCCTGATGGCAGGTCCACTCTGACGGCTTCAGCCATCAAAGTTTTCTTCAAAGGGAAGAATTACAGCTGTGGTTTCCAGTTGCCTTCTACTTCTTATTTTCTCCTCTTAACCATCACACACTCATTCACGCCTTTGGGCAACTCAGAGGAGCCAGTTAACCTAACTGCATGTCTAACTGTGGGGGAAACCAGAGCACCCAGAGGAAACCCACACAGACACTGGGAGAACATGCAAACTCCACACAGAAAGACCCCCGTCAGCTGTTGGACTCAAACCCAGAACCTTCTTGCTGCGAGGCGACAATGAGTGCGTTTACATGCACATAGAGAAAATCGAATTTCTGCCATAGCTTGACTGAAATCGAAGTTCTAAATGCCATGGAAACACCTTAGCTCGGCTGAAATTGAACTGAACTTGATTTCTCGGAATCGAGCTACGCGACCTAGATTATATGATTTTTGCCAAGCTACTTAGTGCATGCAAACCCTATCGAGCTACATAGTCGAGCTACTTACTTCAGCACTGCCCCTTCCAGAAGTGACGAGTGACGAGACCACAAGCGGGAAACACGACAGCCTCGGTCGGCATGACAACAGTAGTAGCGAGCAGCAGAAGAGGTCAGGAGGAACACACGAAGAAGAGAAAATGGCGAGCAGAAATGTGCACTTCTGGAGCAATGAGGAGACAGAGTTCATGCTCATTCAGCTTAAGGAGTTGAATATATTAAAATTCATGGACGGGAGAAAAACGCGCAATGGAGAACACGGAACTGATAACTTTGTTTACGCTCTTGAATAGCTCTTCTTCATGATGACAACCGGAAGTGTACCAACACGATGGGGTGTGTAGCACCACCTGTGGCTCAGGTGCACAATGTACCTCACACAATAGCTCGATTTCCTTGTGTGCATGTAGGATTGGATTTCTCTGGCACCCCTGCTGGGACCCTTAGCTCGATTACCGACAGCAGCTCGATTTGGATGTGCATGTAAACGCACCGAGTGTTAACCACTACACCACCGTGCCGCCCTGCTGAACCTACACTGTATCTGTATTTTGGAGAATAAACCCACTGGTTATTTTACCTCAATCTGCTCAGTAGTTCTTCTGCAAGAAAGTGTTGTAAATTAAATGTTACTGGAACACTAAGTTAACACACTTCTTCTAATAACGAGAAGATATTTTTTTTGGAGTCAGATATTTTAATCCTAAAGTTTAAACATGTGTTTACCTTCAGCTATCCCTGTACGCCATCGTTGGTTATCGGAGAGCAGTGAACTGAATATAATCACACTTTACATTTCAGCCCACAATTTAATTTAATTAATAAAATTATCTGGAGCTCAAGTATCGACAGTAATGCTGTTAAACGCAGCAGTGATTTCTTTCCACACTGCTTTTTTCTGATGTTCGCTGATGCTAATTTTCAGGCTGTCAAACAGAAAGTTGTTCATTTGGACACGAGACATTCAAACTTCTATTTTGAGGGCGGAGAAGTTTCTCTTCATGGCCGTATTACATCTCTTCATGTCTTAAAGTCTGAGAGTGTGGCCACTAAAATGAGAATATGTAAGGGTGTGGTTATTTAAATGATGATGGTTTTCAGCCGCCACATTTATCAACATCCAATTGTTGTCTTAAATTTAAGAAGGATACGTGTGTGAACTGTTCCTTTTGAGAAGCATACTCCACCTGTTCTGGCAATGTCCCATACCACTCATGTTTGGAAAGACGTGTCCCGCTTTATTATTGATTTTATCAATTCTGAGTTCTGTCTGTTTTGGAATAATGTACTGTTTGGTCTCTACAATAACAACAGCAGCAAAACTAAACAATTCTGTATCATCAATTTGATCATAATACCAGCAAGATACCGCATTCACAAATCCAGGTTTAACTACACAAAAGAGACGAAGCAGAACATCAAACCATGACTGAGTCACACAATCAGAGAGCTGTTTTAGTTATTAGTAACTGATTTAGTTATTTTAATGAGCTCAGTTGAAAATCCCCCTGAAATGTTCATGTTTTTGTTTCAAATGTTTTAATGACTGCTGTTTTTGTCTGTCTTTATTGTAAAATGTAAAAAAAAAAATCTGATCACTGTGCTGCTATGATTGGACAGAGAAAACATTTCATGAATCATGTGTGAAGTCTGTGTGATTTACACACGGGACTGAGAGATGAGGTCCACTGTGTGTGTGTGTGTGTGTGTGTGTGTGTGTAGGGACAACATAATAACACTGATATTGTGTGTGTGTGTAGGGACAACATAATAACACTGATACTGATACAGTGTTATGTTGTCCCTACACACACACACACACACACACACAATATCAGTGTTATGTTGTCCCTACACACACACACACACGCACATACAATATCAGTGTTATTATGTTGTCCCTACACACACACACACACACACACACACACACACACACACACACACACAATATCAGTGTTATTATGTTGTCCCTACACACACACACACACAAGATCAGTGTTATGTTGTCCCTACACACACACACACACACACACACACACACAATATCAGTGTTATTATGTTGTCCCTACACACACACACACACACACACACAATATCAGTGTTATTATGTTGTCCCTACACACACACACACACACAATATCAGTGTTATTATGTTGTCCCTACACACACACACACACACACACACACAGTATCAGTGTTATGTTGTCCCTACACACACACACACACACACACACACACACACACACACACAATATCAGTGTTATTATGTTGTCCCCACACACACACACACACACACACACACACAATATCAGTGTTATGTTGTCCCCACACACACACAATATCAGTGTTATGTTGTCCCCACACACACACAATATCAGTGTTATGTTGTCCCTACACACACACACACACAATATCAGTGTTATTATGTTGTCCCTACACACACACACACACACACACACACACAATATCAGTGTTATTATGTTGTCCCTACACACACACACACACACACAAGATCAGTGTTATTATGTTGTCCCTACACACACACACACACACACACACACACACACAATATCAGTGTTATGTTGTCCCTACACACACACACACACAATATCAGTGTTATTATGTTGTCCCTACACACACACACACACACACACACACACACACAATATCAGTGTTATTATGTTGTCCCTACACACACACACACACACACAATATCAGTGTTATTATGTTGTCCCTACACACACACACACACAAGATCAGTGTTATGTTGTCCCTACACACACACACACACACACACACACACACACACACACACACACACACAATATCAGTGTTATTATGTTGTCCCTACACACACACACACACACACACACAATATCAGTGTTATTATGTTGTCCCTACACACACACACACACACAATATCAGTGTTATGTTGTCCCCACACACACACAATATCAGTGTTATGTTGTCCCTACACACACACACACACACACACACAATATCAGTGTTATGTTGTCCCCACACACACACACACACACACACACACACAATATCAGTGTTATGTTGTCCCCACACACACACAATATCAGTGTTATGTTGTCCCCACACACACACACACACACACACAATATCAGTGTTATGTTGTCCACACACACACACACACACACACACACACACAATATCAGTGTTATGTTGTCCACACACACACACACACACACACACAATATCAGTGTTATGTTGTCCACACACACACACACACGCACACACAATATCAGTGTTATGTTGTCCACACACACACACACACACACACACAATATCAGTGTTATGTTGTCCACACACACACACACACAATATCAGTGTTATGTTGTCCACACACACACACAATATCAGTGTTATGTTGTCCACACACACACACACACACACACACACTATCAGTGTTATGTTGTCCACACACACACACACACACACACAATATCAGTGTTATGTTGTCCACACACACACACACACACACACACACAATATCAGTGTTATGTTGTCCACACACACACACACAATATCAGTGTTATGTTGTCCACACACACACACACAATATCAGTGTTATGTTGTCCACACACACACACACACACACACACACTATCAGTGTTATGTTGTCCACACACACACACACACACACACAATATCAGTGTTATGTTGTCCACACACACACACACACTATCAGTGTTATGTTGTCCACACACACACACACACACACACACACACACACACACACACACAATATCAGTGTTATGTTGTCCACACACACACACACAATATCAGTGTTATGTTGTCCACACACACACACACACACACACACACACAATATCAGTGTTATGTTGTCCACACACACACACACAATATCAGTGTTATGTTGTCCACACACACACACACAATATCAGTGTTATGTTGTCCACACACACACACACACACACACTATCAGTGTTATGTTGTCCCCACACACACACACACACAATATCAGTGTTATGTTGTCCACACACACACACACAATATCAGTGTTATGTTGTCCACACACACACACACACACACAATATCAGTGTTATGTTGTCCACACACACACACACAATATCAGTGTTATGTTGTCCACACACACACACAATATCAGTGTTATGTTGTCCACACACACACACACACACACACACAATATCAGTGTTATGTTGTCCACACACACACACACACACAATATCAGTGTTATGTTGTCCACACACACACACACACAATATCAGTGTTATGTTGTCCACACACACACACACACACACACACACACAATATCAGTGTTATGTTGTCCACACACACACACACACACACACACTATCAGTGTTATGTTGTCCCCACACACACACACACACACACACACACAATATCAGTGTTATGTTGTCCACACACACACACACACACACACACTATCAGTGTTATGTTGTCCCCACACACACACACACACACACACACACACAATATCAGTGTTATGTTGTCCACACACACACACACACACACACATCACCGCACCCATTTAATAATGTATTTGAATATAGTTGATTATACAGTTGTTTATTTCCGAGTTGGGAGATGAGCAGGAGTTAAATCCCTCTCTCCTCTCCTCTCCTCTCCTCTCTCTCCTCTCTCTACTCACCGACCTTCTGCGTGGCTGCGTCACTTTGCACGACTGAACCGGACCGCGCGAGGGCGCTGTGACATCACATCCGGCAACGTGATGTCACAGCGCCCTCGCGCGGCCCGGCTCAGCCATAACAGCCCACTTTACATTATTATTATTATTATTATTATTATTAATTCAGGTTTGATTCTCCACACACTGATTTACAATCGTCCCCGCTGCCCGTCAACGAAGTGGAACGTCCGCACATGGCGGCCATCTTCCCTCAGACAGCTGGCTCACCCATTCCACCGTGCTGGGAGCGATATGTACTTTTCAGATGACCGTAACTTCCTCAAATTTCAATCGATATTCAAACGGTTTGGTTTGTTATATAAAACAAACGGAAGTATGTATTTATGATATTAATGATGAATAATCATTTTATGTTTTAAAAAAATACGCATAGCTTGGCGAAAATATTTCAGTCTACTACAGACTGTAAGACAGGATGCATGCTGAAATTCCTCTGCTGTGAGAAGCCCAACACTGCATACTTATGGATAACTGCGGCTTTAGGACAAATAACCATACAATTTATTTCCAATTTTTAGTGAAAATATTTTTACATGTGATAGGGCCGTAGGGGAAGCTAAAGTTAAATAAACAGCTTACTCACTTCTGAAACTTCAGAAATACTTCATCCACCTCAAAACCCTAATGCACTCACAGCATAGCATAATAACAAATATAAACTCACATCATAGCATAATAACAAATGCACTGCCCGAGTCAGTAATAGTATAAAACAGTGACAGCGACTCACGGTAGTTTGTGACAAAAAAAAGCATTTAATTAATCACATGTGGTTATACTTCCAAGGATAAAAAGATATCTTTACATTTACAAAAAAAACATTCAAAGCTGATTATCATGTCAAAGTCAATATATGTTAGCACAGAAGATTGAAATTTCATTTGACTAGGCTCCAATGTGCAGTTAAAATAAAACTAAACATGCTGATATAAACATCTACAATTAAAACACACACACATCATCTTGTCATCAAAGTCAGTACTTTGATTTCCTGTAAATCATGATGTGAGTGCTGGGCTGGGCGTGTGAGAGTCTCCACACCCCTTGTCTGTGGTAAGATGGCCGCCCTGTGCGGACGCTCTGGGTTCGGGTGAGGAATCTTGTCTTCTATGTAAATCTATGTTTACAATCCTCTCAGTCCAGCCTGTTCACGTGATGTTTCTACACGTGACGCAACACAAAGCATTTCAGTGTGTGAAGGCACCTACTATAATGGCGAGACCAGCAACTACACCGGAAGTGGGATTTTCAAAAATCAAAGTCTCAAGCTCATTCAATATAAAAACAATTTGTTTATTGCTGGATAAAAGAAAGCTAACAATATCTTTATATCATTTTTATAATGTGTATAAAATTAGCATAAATAGAACACTCATACCACAGGTCTCATTTAACAGTTTGAGCTTTAAATTGTTTAAAAGCTCGACTATGTTTGTATTGTATTTATTTGGAACCACTAACCTCCAGTACTTTCAGTTTAATTATTCCCTTTAAACTTTGTGTTTACTGAAGAATAATTATACACTCATGTTAAACATATTAAAGGTGAAGTTAGCATGCAAGCTAAGAATATCTCTCTATTTGATTTATTTTATTATCGTTGTTATTGTCCCTGTTTTGTCTCATCTTGAGCAACTGGGCCAAGGATTTCCTTCAGGGTCAGGACAATGACCTAAATCATCAACATCTCATAATGATCTCTATGAACCCTTTCAGTCAGGCTTTCGCAAGATGCATAGCACTGAATCTGCTCTCTTAAGAGTTGTTAATGACCTCCTGCTCTCAACTGATGCTGGTCATCTCAATGTCCTTGTTCTCTTGGACCTCACAGCTGCCTTTGACACCGTACATCATGAGAGACTCATTTCCAGACTGTCTTCTTTTGGTATTACTGGCTTAGCTTTATCCTGGTTTCAGTCATATCTAGCAAACAGGCAACAGTTTATTTCTATTGGTGTTCATAAATCATCCACTGTTACTGTTGCTCAAGGTGTGCCTCAGGGTTCTGTCCTTGGTCCCCTTCTTTTTATATGTTTCTCCTATAGGCCAGATTATTTGTAACCATGGCCTTAACTTTCATTGTAATGCTGATGATATTCAAATCTACATCACTATCACCCCTTCCATAGCCTCTGTTCAGCTGCTAAGGTCTTGCATCACTGACCTTAAGTAATGGCTGCATAAGAACTGCCTTAAACTCGATGCTGGCAAAACGGAGGTTCTATTAGTAGGTACCAAAAGACAGGTTCAGAACTTCTCCAGTTTTACTATTGATGTTGATGGTGTGTCTATTCATCCTTCCCAAGTTATAAAAAACCTTGGAGTTATCTTTGACTCCACCCTTACGTTTGAACCCCATCTTAAACTCATTACTAAGAATGCTTTCTTTCACCTCCACAATATTGCACGTCTCCGCCCTTTTCTCTTGGAAACTGATGCTAATGTGTTGGTCAATGCGTTTATTTTTTCTCGTCTTGACTATTGCAATTCTCTCTTTTATGGTCTCCCTGCCACATTGCTCAATTGCCTGCAGTCCATCCAAAACTCAGCAGCTCGAGTCCTCACACTCCCCAAGCGCACTGCTCACATCACTCCTGTTTTACAGCAACTGCACTGGTTGCCAGTTATCTCTCGGATCAAATACAAAATCCTGCTTTTAACCTATAAAGCTCTTCATGGTCTCGCCCCTTCCTATCTCTGTGAGCTAATTCATCTGTACTGTCCCTCCCACTCCCTCAGATCTTCTGTCTGTGGACTTCTGACTGTTCCACGTTTTAAACTGGCATCTATGGGCGGCAGATCATTTAGTGTTGCTGCTCCTAAACTTTGGAACTCGTTACCACAATCACTTCATGACTGTTCCACTCTCTCTTCCTTCAAAGCTAACTTGAAAACTTTTCTCTTTACCTCACACTATTCTTCCTAGGTTTTTTTTTTGGTGGTAATTCTTTTGTAAAGCGTCCATGGGTTTGTGAAAGGCACTATATAAATTGAAATTATTATTATTATTATTATTATTATTATTATTATTATTATTATTATTATCAACATGAGATTGTTAGCTACATGAAGAACATGGTGTTGATCTGAACTGCTGATGTGATGATTATCATTCAGATTTATCACAGAAATAGGGTGACCAGATTCCCCGAGTCTAAAACCGGGACACTTTGCACATCACCGTGATACTCGTGCACGCACACGCGTTTTGATGTAAACATGCACCGGCTCAAACCGGCTCAGACAGGTGCTTTTATCATTTTGTAGAAGCTCACTTTTATCAACATTTCAGAGAATAATCAAGTATTTTCTTGTTATCTACATGTACTTCTATCACAATTCAGTTAAAGTAAGAAAATCAGACAACAGGTGTGATGATGGGGAATAGGCCAATAGCCTAAACTTCAACTGATTTATTTCACCTTTGTGAAAATGCCAAGAAAATGCATTGCTTGCATATTAACATCAACATTTTATGCGATGAACTTTTTTTTAAACAATAGGCTATGCATTGTAACAGGAACGAGCGCATGAGCCTAATCGCTGTCACCTCCGAACCTTTACCCAAAATGCCTCTGCTTAATCTTAACCAGTGTCGGCTATTAACTATTTTGAAAACATGAACCCTGAGTTGACAACAGCATTAAACAAGTCAAGACAATCTGTGATACAGATTAAAGACAGATGAAACAGATGAAAGACAACAAAAAATGTTTCAGAAACACAGCCACCCAACCCACCCACCCTAACGAAGATGCCATTTTATTGCATATATTTACATGATGAGTGAATTTGCTCCAGTAGCGCTTTATTGCCCGAGAGCCTGCTGGGAAACTGCGAGCAAGTATTGTCGAAATTGGCCCGGGTAATGAGCAAGGCTTCGAGAGTAGGCACGATCATGCGATTCCTCTCGTCAGTCCAGGTGTTGCTCATGAGTGAAAATATTCGCTCAGCTGGAGCATTGGTGCTAGGTAGGCACATGGCAAACTGGCAAAGCTGGCTGACGTTGCTGTAAGGAATCTCCCTGCTCTTGAAGTGCGCAAACATCTCTGCCCAGCGGTCATCCGTTCGGCATTGTCGCGAAAAAAACATTATAACGCGGCCTCTATATTGCAACATTGTACAAATAGATACATTGTAAGGTTGACTGCGCGCACACGCACATTGATGCTGAATTGCTAGAAGCTTTATTGACATCTCATTGGTGTAATAACTGTGGAAACTGAGAGCAATATATACATGTCCACTAGGGGCGCAATGAGTAGAAGAGTTACCTGTTGGGAATGTTACAGAGGTGAAGAAGAAAAAATAAGCGCTGGGTACTATTAGAGATGATGTGATAGAGATTGCACTGTGTTCGTCAGTAACAAAATTAACTTCCCCCATGTTCAGCAAGAAGTCTCCCGTGAGTTACCACATAAATGGCGACGAGGATAAAGTTATGGCGGATGCCTCGTGTGAATGCAGACGAATGAGTAAGACTCCCTGCTAAGTTGCTAAGTTAGCAAAACAAACCGGACTTTGTAATAAAGAAATAAATAAAGAGCATGGCGGCGGCTATGGTGGGAAGTACTGCTCCTTTTGATAGCCAAACCCAGACGTGGGAGGAATATTGTGAAGTGCTTCACCATTTTTTTGAAGCTAATGAGATCGACGATGCAGGTCGACAGAAAGCTATTTTGCTCAGTTCAGTGGGCAGTCAGACTTATAGCCTCATGAGGAACTTAGTCAGCCCCGCCAAGCCAGGAGACAAGACGTTTAATGAACTTGTCAAGCTATTAAAGGACCATTTCAACCCCAAACCCAGCGAGATTGTGCACCGTTTCAAGTTTAATTCCAGAAACAGAAAGCATGGAGAAACAGTTATGGAATATGTTGCTGTTCTGAGGAAATTAGCACAAGACTGCAACTATGGAGACAATTTATCAGAAATGATACGTGACAGACTGGTCTGTGGCATCGGAGATGACCGCATACAGCGCCGACTGTTGTCAGAGCCGGATTTGAGCTTCGACAAGGCACTGAAGCTGGCCCAGGCCATTGAGACAGCCAACAAAGATGTAAAAGACTTACAATCTTTAGAGTTTGCACCATCACCCATGAGGACACCTCAAGCAGTGCAAAAAATGTCAACAAAACAGACCCCTAGTTGGCAGCAGCATCAACATAAGGCTTGCTACAGGTGTGGAGGTGAGCAGCACAGGGCTGGGGACTGTAGGTTTATTAAAGAAACCTGTCACAAATGTGGTAAAGTTGGCCACATTCAGAAAGTGTGTAGGTCCAAAGGCCCAGCTAGTAATGCAAAGACTAGAGGGGGTGGTGTACAGACGGGAAAGCAGGGGAGAACTCAGGGAGCAAATTATGTCAGCCAGGGGGAGGATGACAAAGATGGCATTGATACAGATGAAGTCATGTTCACACTGTACAAAATAGATGAACTTGATGTACCAGCAGAAGAGCCATTCATAGAGACACTGACAGTTAATGAGACAGACACTCAGTTTGAAATGGACTCAGGTTGTGGGGTAACAGTAATGAACCACTCTGTGTTCAAAACCTTAGAGGGAAAAGAGGCATCAAAGCTACGCCCATGTTGGGTGAGACTCAGAACATATACAGGGCATAGAGTAAAAGTCTTGGGAGCAGCTGTAGTTAAGGTGCAGCACAAAGAGCGAATGCAAGACTTGCCTGTGGTAGTTGTAGCAGGTTCAGGCCCCAGTCTGGTAGGTAAGTACTGGATTAGGAGGCTAGGTTTACAGTGGAGATCAGCACCCCAGGTCCATCATGTCCAGGAAGAAACCTTAGAAGAGGTACAGGGGAGACCAGAAACCCAAATCCATCATGTAAAAAAAGAGACCTTGGAAGAGGTACTGGGGGAGTATGGGGAGGTTTTCAACGATGAACTCGGGAGATTTAAAGGCCCCCCAGCCAAAATATATGTGGACAAGGAAGCAGCCCCCAGGTTTTTTAAAGCCAGGCCCGTCCCATATGCCATGAGAGGAAGAGTTGAGGCTGAACTCAACCGTCTCCTTTCCCAGGAGATTATTGAACCAGTAAAAAATGCTGAGTGGGCCGCGCCTGTGGTCCCTGTGTTAAAACCTGATGACACAGTAAGACTGCGCAGATTACAAACTGACTGTAAATCAGATCTCCAAACTGGAACAGTACCCAATCCCCAGAATTGAGGATCTGTTTGCTACGCTGTCAGGTGGACAGAAATTCACAAAGTTAGATCTGAGTCATGCCTATCACCAGATTCCCCTGGATGAGGAAGCAAAGAAGTATGTGACCATAAATACTCATAAAGGATTGTTCACATACAGAATGCTACCTTTTGGCGTTTCATCAAACCCAGCGATATTCCAACGGACCATGGAGGGACTGCTGCAGGGCATCCCTCGTGTCACCATCTTCCTCAATGACATTCTCCTCACAGGGAAAGACAACCAAGAGCACCTGCAGACTCTGGCCATGGTGCTGAAATGGCTACAGGAAGCTGGTCTCCGACTTAAAAGAGCCAAATGCTTATTCATGAATGAGGAAGTGATGTTTCTGGGTCATAAGGTGGATGCAATGGGACTGCACCCAGTCCATGAGAAGGTGCAAGCAATCCAAGAGGCACCCACACCTTCAAATGTGACAGAGTTGAAGGCATACCTTGGACTGTTAAACTATTACAACAAGTTCCTTCCCAATCTGTCAACTGTTCTCGCTCCAGGGCACAAATTGCTACAAAAAGACACAAGGTGGCAGTGGGGAGAGGCACAGCAAGTTGCTTTTGAAAAATTAAAAGAAATGATGCAGTCTGCTGAAGTGCTTGTGCATTACGACCCAGAGAAGGACATTGTGCTGTCATGTGACACATCACCGTATGGAGTAGGTGCCGTGCTGTCACATCAGATGCCAGGTGGAGCTGAGAGGCCCATAGGATTCACCTCATGAACATTAAATGCAGCTGAGAAGAACTATTCACAACTGGATAAGGAAGGACTAGCAGTGATGTTCAAAATAAAATGTTTCCACAAGTACATTTATGGACGAAAATTCACTATAGTGACAGATCACAAGCCCTTGTTGTCACTTTTCAGTGAGATGCGAGCCGTACCACAGATGGCCTCACCCAGAATCCAAAGGTGGGCAGTAACCTTGAGAGCCTACAAATACACGATAGTGTATAAGGAAGGGAAGTATTACTGCAATGCGGATGCCCTGAGCCGCCTTCCTTTACCAGAAAAAGTGGAAGTGGAGAGACGGGAAGAGAGAGTTCTCATGCTGGAGAGCTCTGACATCATGCTGGTGACAGCTGATCAAGTGAAACCATGGACAGACAAAGATCCAGTACTCTCAAGGGTGCGGGAGATGGTACGAAATGGCTAGTCATCAAAACTGAAAGGGGAGGAGTTTGCTCCCTATGAGGTGAGGAAACATGAACTCAGTATCCAGAATGGGTGTGTGTTATGGGGCTCGAGAGTGATTGTGCCAAATCCAGGTCAAGAAAATGTTATGAGGCAGCTTCATCAGTGCCACCCTGGAGTGTCCAGAATGAAGGCTCTGGCTAGGAGTTATGTATGGTGGCCAAAGTTGGACAAAGAGGTGGAGGATACTGTAATGGGCTGTACAACATGTCACGAGCACCGCAACATTCCTGCACCAGCTCCATTACACCCCTGGGATTGGCCTGACAAACCATGGAGCCGTATCCATGTGGATTATGCCGGACTGTCTCGTCTCATCTTCTTCCGCTTATCCGGGACCGGGTCGCGGAGGCAGCAGTCTAAGCATGGAAGCCCAAACTTCCCTTTTCCCAGACACCTCGGCCAGCTCCTCGGGAAGAACACCGAAGCGTTCCCAGGCCAGCCGAGAGACAATAGTCCCTCCAGCGTGTCCTGGGTCTTCCCTGGGGCCTCCTCCCGGGGGGACATGCCTGGAACACCTCCCCAGGGAGGCGTCCAGGAGGCATCCGAAAAAGATGCCCGAGCCACCTCAGCTGGTTCCTCTCGATGTGGAGGAGCAGCGGCTCTACTCCGAGCTCCTCCCGAGTGACTGTGCTTCTCACCCTATCTC
Source organism: Neoarius graeffei (assembly GCF_027579695.1). NCBI lineage: Eukaryota > Metazoa > Chordata > Actinopteri > Siluriformes > Ariidae > Neoarius > Neoarius graeffei. The sequence goes on along the minus strand of NC_083586.1, from coordinate 69,561,599 downwards.
TAAGGGAGCGCCCAGCCACCCTGCGAAGGAAACTCATTTCAGCCGCTTGTATCCGCGATCTTGTTCTTTCTGTCATTACCCAAAGCTCATGACCATAGGTGAGAGTCGGAACGTAGATCGACCGGTAAATTGAGAGCTTCGCCTTTTGGCTCAGCTCCTTCTTCACCACGACGGACCGGTAAAGCGATCGCATCACTGCGGAGGCTGCACCGATCCGCCTGTCTATCTCACGCTCCATCCTTCCCTCACTCGTGAACAAGATCCCGAGATACTTAAACTCCTCCACTTGAGGCAGGACTTCTCCACCAACCTGGAGAGGGCAAGCCACCCTTTTCCGGTCGAGAACCATGGCCTCGGACTTGGAGGTGCTGATTCTCATCCCAGCCGCTTCACACTCGACTGCAAACTGCCCCAGTGCATGCTGAAGGTCCTGGTTTGAAGAAGCCAACAGGACAACATCATCCGCAAAAAGCAGAGATGAAATCCTGTAGTTCCCAAACAGGATTCCTTCCGGCCCCTGGCTGCGCCTAGAAATTCTGTCCATAAAAATTATGAACAGAACCGGTGACAAAGGGCAGCCCTGCCGGAGTTCAACATGCACTGGGAACAGGTCTGACTTACTGCCAGCAATGTGAACCAGACTCCTGCTCCGTTCGTACAGGGACCGGACAGCCCTTAGCAAAGAGCCCCGAACCCCATACTCCCGAAGCACCCCCCACAGAATACCACGGGGGACATGGTCGAATGCCTTCTCCAGATCCACAAAGCACATGTGGACTGGTTGGGCAAACTCCCATGAACCCTCGAGCACCCTATGAAGGGTATAGAGCTGGTCCAGTGTTCCACGACCAGGACGAAAACCACATTGTTCCTCCTGGATCCGAGGTTCGACTATTGGTCGAATTCTCCTCTCCAGTACCCTGGAGTAAACTTTCCCTGGGAGGCTGAGAAGTGTGATTCCCCTATAATTGGAGCACACTCTCCGGTCCCCTTTCTTAAAAAGAGGGACCACCACCCCAGTCTGCCACTCCAGAGGCACTGTCCCCGACTGCCACGCGATGTTGCAGAGGTGTGTCAACCAAGACAGCCCCACAACATCCAGAGACTTGAGATACTCAGGGCGGATCTCATCCACCCCCGGTGCCTTGCCACCGAGGAGCTTGCAAACCACCTCAGTGACTTCGGCTTGGGTAATGAACGAGTCCACCTCTGAGTCATCAGCCTCAGTCTCCTCAGTGGAAGACATGATGGTGGGATTGAGGAGATCCTCAAAGTATTCCTTCCACCGCCCGACAATGTCCCCAGTCGAGGTCAACAGCTCCCCACCCGCACTGTAAACAGTGTTGGCAGAGTACTGCTTCCCCCTCCTGAGGCGCCGGACGGTTTGCCAGAATTTCTTCGAGGCCAACCGATAGTCCTTCTCCATGGCCTCCCCGAACTCCTCCCAGTTCCGAGTTTTTGCCTCCGCAACTGCCCGAGCTGCAGCACGCCTGGCCTGCCGATACCCGTCGGCTGCCTCAGGAGTCCCGGAGGTCAACATGGCCCAATAGGACTCCTTCTTCAGCTTGATGGCATCCCTTACTTCCGGTGTCCACCACCGGGTTCGGGGATTGCTGCCACGACAGGCACCGGAGACCTTGCGGCCACAGCTCCGAACAGCTGCGTCCACAATGGAGGTAGAGAACATGGTCCACTCAGACTCAATGTCCCCCACCTCCCTCGGAAGCTGGGAAAAGCTCTCCCGGAGGTGGGAGTTAAAGACCTCCCCAACAGAGTGCTCGGCCAGATGTTCCCAGCAGACCCTCACCATACATTTGGGCCTGCCAGGTCTGTCCAGCTTCCTCCTCTGCCAGCGGATCCAACTCACCACCAGGTGGTGATCAGTTGACAGCTCAGCCCCTCTCTTCACCCGAGTGTCCAAGACATAGGGCCGGAGCTCAGATGAAATGACTACAAAGTCGATCATCAACCTCCGACCTAAGGTGTCCTGGTGCCACGTGCACTTATGGACACCCCTATGCTCGAACATGGTGTTTGTTATGGACAAACCGTGACTAGCACAGAAGTCCAATAACAAAACACCATTTGGGTTCAGATCGGGGAGGCCGTTCCTCCCAACCACGCCCCTCCAGGTGTCACTGTCGTCGCCCACGTGAGCATTGAAGTCCCCCAGTAGCACAATGGAGTCCCCAGTCTGAGCACCCCTCAGTACCTCTCCCAGGGACTCCAAGAAGGCCGGATACTCTATACTGCTATTTGGCCCGTAGGCACAAACAACAGCAAGAGCCCTCTCCCCAATCCGAAGGCGCAGAGAGGTGACCCTCTCGTTCACTGGGGTAAACTCCAACACATGGTGGCTGAGCTGGGGAGCTATAAGCAAGCCCACACCAGCCCGCCGCCGCTCACCACGGGCGACTCCAGAGAAGTGGAAAGTCCAGCCCCTCTCGAGGAGCTGGGTTCCAGAGCCCAAGCTGTGCGTGGAGGCGAGCCCGACTATCTCTAGCCAGTACCTCTCAACCTCCCGCACAAGCTCAGGCTCCTTCCCCCCCAGCGAAGTGACATTCCATGTCCCAACAGCCAGCCGCTGTGTCCGGGGATCAGGTCGTCGAGGCCCCTGCCTTCGACTGCCACCCAATCCACACTGCACCAAACCCCTACTGCTACCTCTGTGGGTGGTGAACCCACAGGAGGTCGGGCCCACGTCACCTCTTCGGGCTGAGCCCGGCCGGGCCCCATGGGCAAAGGCCCGGCCACCAAGCGCTCGCATACGAGCCCCAACCCCGGGCCTGGCTCCAGGGTGGGGCCCCGGCTGCGTCCTACCGGGCGATGTCACGGTCCTGGATTTTTTCTCCATAGGGGGTTTTTGGTGAACTGCTCTTGGTCTGGCCTGTCACCTAGGACCTGTCTGCCTTGGGAAACCCTAACAGGGGCATAATGCCCCCGACAACATAGCTCCTAGGATCATTCAAGCACACAAACCCCTCCACCACAATAAGGTGGCAGTTCTAGGAGGGGATGACATTCTGACATGCCGGACTGTTTATGGAAAAAATGTTTTTTGTGCTCATTGATGCACATTCAAAGTGGATGGACATGTATCCAGTGAACTCTGCCACTTCAGCCACCACAGTCGAGTGCCTGCATACAAGTTTCAGTAACCATGGACTGCCTGAGTTGTTGGTGTCTGATAATGGCACTTGTTTCACCAACACTGAGTTCAAAGACTTCCTGAACAAAAATGGTATCCGTCATGTGACCTCTGCACCCTACCATGCTGCCAGTAATGGGTTAGCAGAGAGAGGGGTACAAACATTCAAGAGAATGATGAAAAAATGTCCAGAAGGCACACTGACAGCTAAGGTAGCCAGAGTGTTATTTAGCTACAGAGTGACTCCTCACACTACAACAGGTCTATCCCCAGCAGAGCTGCTTCTCGGGAGGAAGCTACATTGCACCCTGAATTCAATCCACCCAGATCTAAGCAGGAGAGTGAAGGAAAACCAAGAAAGACAGATAAAAGATCACAACAAGAAGGCAAAAGGACACTGGTTCAACACAGGAGACTCAGTGCTGACCCAGAACTTCAGTCTAGGACCCAAGTGGATCCCGGGAATTATTGAGTCGGTGACTGGACCAGTGTCATACAAAGTGATGCTGGGTGATGGGAGAGTAGTGAGGAGACATGTGGACCAGATTCACACTCACCACCAGAGACCAGGAAAATGCAACAGCAACCAACCAGCTGACTCTATTCAGTCAAGTCAGGTCGACGGAAAAAATGAAGCATGGCTGGAAGTGGAGGAGATGCTACTCAGTGGTGACAAGCTGGAGGAGCCGGCAGCTGTTGAAGCTGTAGGGAGCTCAGAGACTGAACAAAGAACTGTAACAAATGCAACATCATCATCATTATCTTTCTCCCTCTTCTTGGAGTTTAACCCCATGAGGACATGTCTGTAAGTTCTAGTAGACACTTAAAGTGTTCTCTGCTCATCATCCATTTCCTAATCTGTTGGCTTTCCAGCCCAAGTTTCCTCTTCAGCTTTCCCCACTTTGAATCGCCTTCTGTAAATAGTACTTGTTTCCTAAGGTCATCATTTCCCATTCGGCAAATGTGAGCCAGGTACTTTAAGTGATGTCGCAGACATACAGCCCTGATAGGTGTGGTTTTGGTGATGCACTGAAGGTCTTCATTGGATAGCTTGAAATGCCACCCCTGATCACTATCACCATCAGTACCCTCTCCGTTGATGTCATCCCTCTTTCTTCTAAAGCCACCCTTAACTATTCTTCTAAGAAAACCATGCCAAGGCAAGGCAAGGCAAGTTTATTTATATAGCACATTTCATACACAATGGCAGTTCAATGTGCTTTACAGAAGTAAAAACAAAAACAGTAAACAATAGAGAAATAAAATTACATAAAATAATTTTATCCTTATTCTAAAATAATTGATTAAAAGAATTAAAAGAATTAAAAGAAAATAATAAGAATTAAACAATAGTAGAAATAAAATATTAAAATGCCAAAAAGAAAAAGGAGAAAAAGAAAGAGAAAGAAAAAAAACCTAGCAGAATAAAATAGAATAAAGTTAAAATAAATTTAAAACATGCAGAGAAAAAGATTATAAAAAATGTAAAAATATTAATTATTTAACAGAAAGCATCTGAAAACAGCTTGGTCTTTAACCTAGATTTGAAGCTGCCAACAGCAGGAGCATTTTTGATGTCCTCTGGCAGTTGGTTCCATAGCTGCACTGCATAGTAGCTAAAAGCTGCTTCACCACACTTTGTTTTAACAACAGGTTTTAATAGTAAATTTTTCTGTTGCGATCTGGTAGATCTGATTGGGTTAGGCCGCTGCAACATATCAGAGAGGTAATTGGGCCCTGTACCATTTAGAGATTTGTACACCAGCAGCAATACTTTAAAGTCAATTCTGTAGCTTACTGGAAGCCAGTGAAGGGACCTTAGAATTGGAGTAATGTGCTCTGTTCTTTTTGTTCGTGTGAGAACCCTCGCCGCTGCATTTTGATGTACCAGCTGAAGTCGTTTGATGGTCTTTTTTGGCAGGCCTGTGAAAAGGCCATTGCAGTAATCAACCCTACTAGAGATGAAGGCATGTATTAGTTTTTCCAGATCATGTTTTGACATAAGTCCTCTTAGTTTGGAAATGTTTTTTAGGTGATAAAATGCCGTTTTAGTGATTGCTTTCATGTGACTGTCAAAGTTTAGCTCGCTGTCAATGAAAACACCAAGATTTTTAACCATTTCTTTAGTTTAAATCCCTTTTGTGTCAAGAATAGTGGTAATCCACCTCTATCTTTGCATTTTCTTTTTCAAGTAGTTGCCACGTTTGTACACTATATAAGAGTCTTGATCTTACGCATGCAACAAGGAATTTCACTCTTGTGGTCATGTGTATGCTTTGATCTGTTAGAACATGTTTGAACTCGTTCCATTTCTCAAAGGCCAATCCAATCCTCAAGCCAAGGGTCTTTGTGTTGTCCCCAGAGTTTGTGATGGTATAACCGAGATACCGAAAGCTTCTCACGTTTTTTATTTTGGTGTTGCTTACTTGCACAAGGCTTTTACTATTTTTGATGGTTTCCTCAACATTAAAGGCCATTGTTTCTGTTTTAGAATATGACATCTTTAATCCAAAACGAGTGAACGTATGGTCATAGATTTGCAGAATATCTTGTAGTTCTTCAATTGACTCTGCAAAGATTGCTTGGTCATCAGCGTACAAGAGTTCTGTAATTCTGGTCTCTCCTCTGCTCTTAGCATTTCGTCGGAGTTCCCTTGGTGAGACTTCATTAGGGATGTTATATTTTATCTTAAAGCCTGTCTCTGGGTATGCTCTATGTACTTCATAACGGGCAACTCTAACTACAAAATCCATGTACACGTTGAATAGTGTTGGTGATTCCATGGCTCCCTGTCGACATCCGACAAACGTTCCAAATATTTTAGCAACTCCAGTAAAGAGACAGTCAAAAAGGGAAACTAATGCCGCTTTTCCACTACAAACGCGGCTGAGCCGTGCCGTGCCGAGTCGAGCTGAGTCGAGCTGAGCGGGGCTGTTGGAGTTGCATTTCGACTACAACCGCGCTGAACCGTGCTGGCTGGAAGTGGGTGGACACATTGGGTGGAGTTAGCGAAAGTGGGTGGACGTCACGTGATGTCGTTAAGCAGCGCAAACAGTGACATCAGTGACAGTGGCGGAACAAGTCAGAGCCGGGCCGGGGGCGGGGCAAATGACCGGGCCCTTTATTAAAGCTTATCATAACATCATTTTAGGCTACAAAATGTCCGCAACTGCGGTGTTTACTAATTTCAACACTACCGGGTGCAACTATATTATTTAGTACATCAAGTCCTTCAAACGAACATGTAACTCAGAAACAAAAAACATTAGGATACTGTACATGGCTCATAATAAAACATCAATAGCCTATACTGCACACATTATTTGAAGGGCATACGAATGAGCGCTCAGAGGTTGCAACGGTGACAGGAAGAGTCAGAAATAAAAGGATGGCGGTGCAAACCTCACTGAATGCACTGTGTTTACCAATTTCAACACTACGGGGTGCAACTATGTTATTTTGTACATTAAGTCCTTCAAACGAACATGTAACTCAGAAACCAAAAAACATTAGGTGACATACTGTACATGGCTCATAATAAAACATCAATAGCCTACTGCGCGCATTATTTGAAGGGCATACGACGAGCCTTGCGCTCCGCGAACTCGTCCACGATGCTCTGTATGTTACTGATTCAGTGAGCTTTTAAGCGGTAGTCTCACGACCCGAATAGTAAACAATAAACATGGAGGACATGGAGTCGTTAGTGTTGCTGGTCTTGGTGCTGTGGCTTGTTGTCACCGACAACGCGAACAGATACTGGCAAGAGCGTATAGATGAGGCGAGGCGCATAAGGCTTCAGAAATTCTCGTAATTCGTAATTCTTCTTCTTCCGGGTTTACGGTGTTTACAGATCCCAGCGCGCTCACGGGGCGTGTGTGGGCATGTGAGGACACTCTTCCTCACCAATCAGTGCACAGGGGAGTGTCTGCTCATGCCCCCAACCTCACTCGGCACGGTTTGGCTCGCTTCAGCCCCACTCCAAAACGGTGCGAGTTTTAGGGGCTAAGCAGGGCTGAAGCGAGCTGAGTCATGCTGGTTTTTGGTAGTCGAAACGCGAGCCGTGTCGGGCTGAAGTGAGCTGAAGCGAGCTGAAGTGAGCTGAAAAAGGGTAGTGGAAAAGGGGCATAAGTTGCCCACCCAGATAGCAGAGGGACGTTGAAACGGCGCCGATTCTTGGTCAGAATGGTCGGTTTCCGTCATAAGTCAGAAAATCAACGCTGAAACGGTGCCGTGAAACGTCGATTTCTCCGCCGTCGGAGAAGGTCGATTTATCACTGTTGAATCACCGTGGGTAAAGGTTGATCTGTCGACCGTCAGAGAAGGTCGAATATACGATGTTGAACCATCGTCACTTTTGCCGGCCAGTTTTCAACATTGGTAGGATGAGCAACTAATTGTTCAGAATATAAATTCTGGCCTGTAGCCAGGGGGGATCGGAGGGTTCGTTCGATCCCCCCCGGACACACACGCCCCTCAAGATTACTCAAGATTTATTCATTTGTTCATGTCCGATGAATATACATTGATTCACATTTAAATTTACAATATCAAATCCAGACTAATCAAAAAAGAAAAGTAGACTAAGTGAGGACGAGTTAGAAAAACGGGTTCATTTCTCCTATGTTTATGTTTACACGTTTTGTTCAGACTGCTTTACACCCCAATCCAGTGGGTGGCGGTAATGCCCCCATTAGACCCCTTTCACTGACGTCACCGGAAACCGGAAGTAAACAAACCCTGCGCCATATTGGAAGACCAACAAACTCGTGATTTGGGGGAAATAACGGCAGCGCGCGGTATGTGAACCCACGAGGCACTTGGTTCATCATAAACCTACAATGGTAAACTTTTGTGCTGTGTTAGGGTTCTAACAAAGCTGATGGGAAAGGTGAAAAGAAGTCTTTCTACAGAATACCAGCTGTGATTGAGACACAAGCAAACCAAGGAGCTTTCTGCCGGGAGACAGAGAGAGGATTTAGCTGCTTTATGCAGAGCGGATCTGAATACTTCAAGTCTATTTTGTTACTGGTAAGTCACTAGGCTAGAGTGTTGTAGAACATTTTTTTAAATGTCTAAATTAGAAGATTTGAAGTGTGCTCGTGTATTTGGGGGGTACGGGAGTAGGGGGCCAGATGAAGCCCACCGTTGGGGAAAAAAGATCCCCCCCCACAATGCTGGCTACGGGCCTGAAATTGCCACTGTTTGTCTTATCCTGCTTACACATAGATACGAGTAAATGATATAAGTATAAGTGATAATGATAAGTAAATGATAAAAAAAAGAACAAAAACCAGTTTACTTTCTTAACTCAGCAATGGATTTGACCTTCTATCTTTGAAAGTTTTTTTGCAAATAACTTAACATTTCCAAGATGATCATAAATTAATTATAAGAAGATTGAAAGTGTTACAAAACCTGCATCTTATACCTAACTGGTGGGAATGGTGGTGTTACAACTTATCCTGGTGTTACTTTCATACCCGGTGTCTCTCATCTCTGTTGTATTGACTTTCATTTCAAGGCATGATATAAAAAAGGGCCAGTACGTATACGTAGCGATATGTCGTTGGATGTCCCATGCTGTCCCATAATGCAGTGCGATTACCACTGCTGTTTACTGGATGACGTCATTTTCGTTATATACCTGGGTGCACGTGAAACTCCCACACCACTCGGTTGGATCGCGACTCTCTTGTGGATCGGCCTGCTGTTATGCTTGGACCATGGAAACAACATTGAGAAAAACACTGGACCACGCTACATTTTCATTCATCCCTGGACATCTGGTACGTACCATTATTCAGTCACTATTAATAAAGGGAATTTCGAATACAATTTCAAGCAGTTTAAGAAGTTATGATGAACTTCAGTCATATCACGCGTTGGAGAAATTTCCCTCAACTAGTATCCATTTGAAACAACAACAATGCAGATGCATTATTCAATCGAAAAACGAGTCGAAGTAGTTGTCTTGTTGGAGTGAGAACTTAGCGTTGGTGTGAAAACTTAGCGTTTAAATCGAGCATGTAGGCCTAGGTCGCATGTCGTTTTGAGCTGACCTGTTCTTTTGTGTAGCCTCATTATTGTCTTCATGCTACATTTTATTCTATCAGGTGTCTACCTTAGCCCTTTGTGGAGGAACCGACGTAGGGGTCACAGTGAGGCGGATGCAGCATAGCCTCCTGGTCAACAGCTTGGCCAGCCAGTTTAACTGGGCTGGAAAGGGGGAAAAAACTGCGTTTAAGGACACCAAGATCCATGATGTCCTGTTTGGTAGGTTATGCATGTGCACAAAGCTGTAAAAGAGGGTAAAATAGTAAGCTGTCGCAAGTACTTGCACACTACTTCTAAACGTTCTTTGATAACTCCTTCACTAACTGTAACATTACGATTATAACGACAAACATATTGTGAAAGATGCAAAGGATTAAAAAGGATTAAGAAACTCACCAGGCGCCTTACTCAGAAAAAGCAGGTGTGCAGGCAAGTCCAGGGAGGCTGACTGAGTGACGAACGGTCCAGTAGTGGCATTTCTATTTCCGCTTTGTGTCAATGGGGAAATTAAAATGTTTTTTTTTTTAATCCCGTTTAAATTGTCACAAGATTCACATCTATGGTTTCTGATTTTTACATATATTTTCTGTACTAGTACCATTACTTGCCACCTACCACTAGAGTGTGACATGCATAGTCTTAACAACTCAAACTTTAACAATTATCACCATGTAAAGTCTCAATGTTGTTTTGTTCTTTTTCTTTCAGATGCTCTACAAAAGCAGCTGCCAGGGAGCACACACGCTACTTTTAGTGACGCAATCAAGAAGTGGCTTAAGTATGCGCCAGAGAGAGAGGGAGGGATGAGGAGACGTGAGGTAGGGTGGCATTTAGAAACCCATAGCCTACTGCTGACTTTCTTTATCAATGCTGCATCAAATTAATTTTAGTTATGTTTTTCTGTTTCCATGTACAGGTGTCTGCGCCGCAGGAGGAATAGGCCACAATTATAAATTATAAATAAATCATAAAATGTTTCTAAGAACTTGTTCAAGTGTGTTCTGTTCCTTATAAATGTTAAAAGTTATGCCTCATTAGATAGCTTGACAAACATTAGGAGAGGTGCATTGTTGCATGCATTTTTATATCCTGTTGTACATAAAACAGGACGTAGCCTACGCACATTGATATAAATTAAGTTTCACTTTCATGGTTGAAGTATGCATGTGTGTGTTCATCCTAGGCAAGAGCCCCGATGCTTTATTGTTAGCTAGTTTAATTTAGCCTGTTTTGCTTAATTTGTAGCCTTCCTGTTGTACATAAAACAGGAAGTAAAGTTGGATGAATCATCGCCGAAAATTAAACTATAAATCGACCGAAATCCGTAGTTGAATAAAGGGTGAAAGGGGGTCTATTCTCTGTCGGCCACCATCCACTTTTCAACGTTGTTTCAACGCAAACTCGTATGAGCAAAGCGGTGTTGAATCAACGCCGGTGATCCACGATGATTCGACGGCATAAGGTCGAAGAACATGCCGATGATTCCCCGTCGAATCAACGCCCTTTTGCTATCTGGGCAGTTACCTTAAAGATTTTCAGTTGAACTAAGTGAAAGTTAATAGTGCTGGTTGGCACTTAACCGGAGTTAAAGACAGTTATAAGGTTCCTGTGAGTTGTATAGAAAATGCTTAAGGGGAGAGGGATGTAATAACTGTGGAAACTGAGAGCAATATATACATGCCCACTAGGGGTGCAATGAGTAGAAGAGTTACCTGTTGGGAATGTTACAGAGGTGAAGAAGAAAAAATAAGCACTGGGTACTATTAGAGATGATGTGATAGAGACTGCACTGTGTTCGTCAGTAACAAAATAAACTTCCCCCATGTTCAGCAAGAAGTCTCCTGTGAGTTACCACAGTTGGCTTAATATGATCACTGTAACCGGGACAGTTTGTTAGTGTTTGATGTAAACCGGGACATTTCAGCGTCCCGATGGACCTTTGTCAGAACTGGGGACACGCAACTCAAAATCGGGACTGTCCTGGTCAAACCGGGACGTCTGGTCACGTTACACAGAAAACCTTTGTACCAATATCAGACACCGCGATAGCATTACGCTAACAATATCATCACCATACTAATAGATCATCATAGCTAACACACATTAACATTAGCACCCAACATGAAAAGTCTGTGATCATGTTAAAGATTTCAGATTTATTATGATTACAGTGAAGCTTCGTGCTGATATTGTCAAAGCTCGATGGGGTCAGATATCATTAACTGTAATGTCCTGAACTGTACCGGCTAATGCTAACAATATAACAACAAGATTATCACAAGAGCATCACAGCCTTATCACATTATTATTATTATCCATCCATTATCTGTAGCCGCTTTATCCTGTTCTACAGGGTCGCAGGCAAGCTGGATCCTATCCCAGCTGACTACGGGCGAAAGGCGGGGTTCACCCTGGACAAGTCGCCAGGTCATCACAGGGCTGACACATAGACACAGACAACCATTCACACTCACATTCACACCTACGCTCAATTTAGAGTCACCAGTTAACCTAACCTGCATGTCTTTGGACTGTGGGGGAAACCGGAGCACCCGGAGGAAACCCACGCGGACACGGGGAGAACATGCAAACTCCGCACAGAAAGGCCCTCACCGGCCACGGGGCTCGAACCCGGACCTTCTTGCTGTGAGGCGACAGCGCTAACCACTACACCACCATTATTATTATTATTATTATTATTATTAACAGTATTTCATGGTATATTGTCATACAGGTTTATTGTCGCTAAGTAATGTGTGAACAACATACAGTGGGGCAAAAAAGTATTTAGTCAGCCACCAATTGTGCAAGTTCTCCCACCTAAAAAGATGAGAGAGGCCTGTAATTTTCATCATAGGTACACTTCAACTATGAGAGACAGAATGGGGGGAAAGAATCCAGGAAATCACAGTGTAGGATTTTTAATGAATTAATTGGTAAATTCCTCAGTAAAATAAGTATTTGGTCACCTACAAAGAAGCAAGATTTCTGGCTCTCACAGACCTGTAACTTCTTCTTTAAGAGGCTCCTCTGTCCTTCCCTCGTTACCTGTATTAACGGCACCTGTTTGAACTCGTTATCAGTATAAAAGACACCTGTCCACAACCTCAAACAGTCACACTCCAAACACCTCTATGGCCAAGACCAAAGAGCTGTCAAAGGACACCAGAAACAAAATTGTAGATCTGCACCAGGCTGGGAAGACTGAATCTGCAATAGGTAGAATTAGCAAGATAGGTGTAAGAATCAACTGGTGAGGGAAGCAATTTTTAGAAAATGGAAGACATACAAGACCACTGATAATCTCCCTCGATCTGGGGCTCCACGCAAGATCTCACCCCGTGGGGTCAAAATGATCACAAGAACGGTGAGCAAAAATCCCAGAACCACACGGGGGGGACCTAGTGAATGACCTGCAGAGAGCTGGGACCAAAGTAACAAAGGCTACCATCAGTAACACACTATGCCGCCAGGGACTCAAATCCTGCAGTGCCAGACGTGTCCCCCTGCTTAAGCCAGTACATGTCCAGGCCTGTCTGAAGTTTGCTAGAGAGCATTTGGATGATCCAGAAGAGGATTGGGAGAATGTCATATGGTCAGATGAAACCAAAATAGAACTTTTTGGTAAAAACTCAACTTGTCGTGTTTGGAAGAGAAAGAATGCTGAGTTGCATCCAAAGAACACCATACCTACTGTGAAGCATGGGGGTGGAAACATCATGCTTTGGGGCTGCTTTTCTGCAAAGGGACCAGGACGACTGATCCGTGTAAAGGAAAGAATGAATGGGGCCATGTATCGTGAGATTTTGAGTGAAAACCTCCTTCCATCAGCAAGGGCATTGAAGATGAAACGTAGCTGGGTCTTTCAGCATGACAATGATCCCAAACACACCGCCCAGGCAACAAAGGAGTGGCTTCATAAGAAGCATTTCAAGGTCCTGGAGTGGCCTAGCCAGTCTCCAGATCTCAACCCCATAGAAAATCTTTGGAGGGAGTTGAAAGTCCGTGTTGCCCAGCGACAGCCCCAAAACATCACTGCTCTAGAGGAGATCTGCATGGAGGAATGGGCCAAAATACCAGCAACAGTGTGTGAAAACCTTGTGAAGACTTACAGAAAACGTTTGACCTCTGTCATTGCCAACAAAGGGTATATAACAAAGTATTGAAATGAACTTTTGTTATTGACCAAATACTTATTTTCCACCATAATTTGCAAATAAATTATTTAAAAATCAGACAATGTGATTTTCTGGATTTTTTTTCTCATTTTGTTTCTCATAGATGAGGTACGCTATACCTATGATGAAAATTACAGGCCTCTCTCATCTTTTTAAGTGGGAGAACTTGCACAATTGGTGACTGACTAAATACTTTTTTGCCCCACTGTATGAACTAATAAATGTATCGTATTAACAGTAATTTCAGATTTTGAATGATCACACTGATATCATCACATCCTGGGTCCCGGGTCAGTACCGGTCTGTATTCCAGATTAGTACCGGTGTGTAAAACTGGCCTGGCTGTGAAATCTGAGCGGTGTCACAGAGAGATGAGCCCACAGTGGTTTGATCATTAATGATCTTTAATGAGGTTCATGCAGGTTTACACTGAGGCATGCTGGGTAACTGAGACTGAAGCCTTTAAGATCTCAATACAATCGATCATCAGAATAAAAAAAAAAGAGCTGCACATTCATGTTGCGATTAATAAACACAAACACAAAGAAGCGTTTACTTTTTTCCCTGCGTGTAAAGCGGCGTTAAGACTCTAAACTCTAAAACCCTTGTCCATAAAAATACCATCCTCATTAATATTCATGTGCACACCATTATTAAAAGTTATAAATGTTTCCATTCTGCGCTGAAAAAGACTCAGACGTATAAAAGTGTTCTCTGTGGAGGTTGTCGTGGTTTTCCTGAGGTCTGTACGGTTTCGCATGAGAGGAGTAAAACACCGGCCTCGTCCCAAATCAGGGCTTTAACACTCCCTCACACACTTCCCCTTTAACACTTCCCCTTCCTGTTTCACGCCGTCCGTCCACCATCCTCAGGGCTGCTGCAGTGTTCCTCACTCAACCCTGCGAGGTTCGCTGGTGGAGGAGTCCAAATTACCCAGAATGCACTGCTGCGTTCATCCAAAAAATTTAACCCTATTCACTACTTAGTGGACTACTTATTGAGTTTTGAGGTCATGAGGAAAGTAGCACACTAATGGAGACACAGTTCAAACCAGGCCAAATACCCATAATGCACTCTGGTGCTTGGAACAGGAAGTAGGGAGTTTCCTTTTCAAACAAACATGCACAATTAAATACTATTTTTTTAACGTATGATTGTCTATGTTTTTGGCAGCTTATGATACTGCGCTAATTTACTCCACTAGCGAGTTAGCATGCTAGCGATACAGGACAGCTAGTTAGCAGGTTATTTATAACAACAAAGCTCAGAATTTAAACAATAATAAATTATACAAATTACCACAGAAACTGGTTTAACTACATTATCATCACATTTCATTAGTCAGCAATCAAGCTAGTTAGCATGCTAGCGAGGTAGCACTCCAGTGTGGAGAGCGTGTCTGCCCCCCCTGAAGGCACGGACGCCGTTCTATTGGCTGAAAACATCCACATGATCTCCGACACATGGAGACATCACCTGTTTAAAACAATCATCAGCGAAAGAGATTAAAACGTGAATAAATTAGTGAGCTAACCATTTCACTGAGGAGCTCACTGGATTACGTTGGCTAAACAGAAATACTGAGCTGGATAGTGTGTACTAGCTATTGCTAGCTGGTTATGCTAAGTAGTACGCTAACTAAACAAATAGCCAGCTCTAAAATAAGGAGCAGAGCGAGACAGGTCCGGTTTCGCTGAGGGCTCGTCAGTGGAGATGCTCAGGATGAGTTCGCAAGTTAGCGCTAAATAAGTTCAATAACGTGTTTAAATTTCACTGTGAGGAGAATCAGGACATTTTCACTAAATTCTTATTTTTCTATTTAACCTTTTGGTGACTGACCCCTTGAAAATGGTTCCTCCAGGAACGATGACTTTTCAGTTGTCAAGACAACGGAAAAACTAAAATACAAAAACAGAAAGATACGTCACAATGCTCTTGTGCACAAAACAAAATGCTCTTGTATTTTAGTTTTTCCGTTGTCTTGACAACTGAAACATCATCGTTCCTGGAGGAACCATTTTCGAGGGGTCAGTCACCAAAGGGTTAAAAGACTTCCTCAGTAAAAACTGTATAAAACAGATTTGTAGGCAGAGCGACATACCCTGTGATGTCACTAAATCGCTGTGATGTCACTAAATAAAAGATGACAACATGGTCATCAGAAACACATGCGCTAGGTGAGCTAATTTTTTTGGTTCCATGACAATGTACATCGAGACTCTGATACTAAAATGTCACTTGTCTAGCTAACGCGAGCTCGTTTACTAGCAGTGCGCTAACTTGCAAATGCTAAGCGAGCTAACATTAGCAGCATCAGCTAGAGCTGTTCATTGTTCTCGCTCCTGAGGGGGGAGTGTGCACTCTGGAGGGGAAGTGGACCAGGGAATGTTAAAGACCGGAATGGAACACGAGGTCAGATTAAAACACACTACATACATTAAACATTAATAAACATCATGAAAAAAATAAAAAGGTAAAATATATTTTTTAAATTCCCGTATGAGTACTGCACAAATACATTAGTGCTTATGTAAGAGAGTGTGTGTGCGTGTGTGTGTGAGGTTCTCTGGTTGATGAGCTGCTCTTCATGTTTATGGCACCACAATGTTTCATGGTGTGTGTGTGCGCGCGCGTGTGTGTTCTGATATAAACCGATAATAAACGATATTAATGTGTGATGAGTGTGTAATCTCATCTCAGCTCTCCACTGTAAGATCATCAGGCTTGTTTTCAAATCAAGTGCCCTAAGTAGGCTGCCAACAGTGTGCACACGCGAGGTGTAGATAAAGAGATGTGATGAGGTTGTGTTTATGTGTGGTGATTTAACCTGTATGTGGTCGTCATGGTTACTGGGGAACGTCTGTTAATGAGCTAATGACAGTAATCCTGTGAGTGCAGAATGAATCCCCGTGTGTGTAACCATGGATACGGGAGGACAGTTTTCTCGAACGAGCCGTTTGTGTAACGCTGATGGAAGGAGTCTCCAGTGTCAGTGCTCTGTCCCAATCAGAGCTGTAAATTTAACGACTGCAATATCTTCAGGACGGAGGGGGCGGAGCCTGGGGAGGGAATGAGCGTTTATAGCTGCTGTAACAGAAGTGATAACGGTGTGAGAGATTTTTTATTTACGCGCAGTTTTCCAGTCGGAAAATCACGTGGAGACCAGAACACTCGCCAAAACACCACTGAGGAGAAATATCGGGGGGGGGGACGACACTTCCCACACAACTGTCAATCATTCCAGACTGATAAGTCAACTGGCTCATTACCTGATGGGGGAGGAGCAGAGACTTTATTTAGTGTGAAACTATAGCAGTGTATTTGAGTGGGTGAGCACGGGCTGCGTTCCAAACCACCGCATGAAACATTAAAATAGGACACGACCAGCGTTGCTGAAAACTCAACAGTGAAAGTTGAGACATAAACATGACAGCTTCACTGAGGGTGAAAACTTCAGCTAGCATGTGTGTGTGTCAGATCGTACACGGATTCACTCTTTAGGACAGAGCGGGACACCAAACACACCCATGACACTGAGGTAACAGTACTGAGGATTTGGATTATCAGAACACACTGTGTGTGTGTGTGTGTGTGTGTGTGTGTGTGTGCTGTGTGTGAATATGGGGGGAGAGAATGTGTGTGTGTGTGTGTGTGTGTGTGTGTGAGAATATGGGGGGAGAGAATGTGTGTGTGTGTGTGTGTGTTTGAGTGAGAGAGAGTGTGTTTGAGCGAGTGTGTGTGTGTGTGTGTGTGTGTGTGTGCGAGAGAGAGACAGAGAAAGTGTGTGTGAGTGAGAGAGAGAGACAAAGTGTGTGTGAGAGAGACAGAAAGTGTGTGTGTGAGACAGATTGTGTGTGTGTGTGAGAGAGAGTGAGAGAGACGGAGAGTGTGTGTGTGTGTGTGTGTGTGTGTGTGTGAGTGAGAGAGATGGAGAGAGTGTGTGTGGTGTGTGAGTGAGAGAGACGGAGAGTGTGTGTGTGTAAGTGAGAGAGACAAAGTGTGTGTGAGAGAGAAAGAGACAGAAAGTGTGTGTGTATGAGAGTGAGACAGATTGTGTGTGTGTGAGAGAGAGTGAGAGAGACAGAGAGAGTGTGTGTGTGTGTGTGAGAGACGGAGAGTGTGTGTGTGTGTGAGTGAGTGAGAGACAGACGGAGTGTGTGTGTGTGTGTGAGAGTCCTGAATGAAAATCTGGTTGTAATTTGTGTTCACGGTGGTGTTTCTCTCTCACACTCGGGGTGGACGCGACACACACACTCAGTTTTCAAGTGCTCAGGCTGCAGAATCTGATTTTTGTATAAACTCCTCCTCTTTTATCTCTTTATATTAGTAAAACACGGCGTGTCTTTGAGACCACATGATTTGAAAACACTTTAAACGTTTATGATTCTGGAGACAGAGGCAAGGTTTCTGTCGGTTTCACTGTTAGCCAGTGAGAGACGAGCTCCTGCGAATCCACTGAACGTTTATTTCACACCAGTGAGACAGCGCTAAACGTGAAGATGATGAATATTTGTAAATTTGAGTTAGCGATTAATATTAAACCTACCAGGTTAGCATAGCTACAGTTTATCTAACTTTAGTTCTGAAAGTGATGAATGTTTATGAATAAGAATTAATTATCTTCTCATGAATCCGGTCAGGTTTGTGTAAATATTAGTGAACTTTGTTCATCGCCTTCCTGATCATTTATAAATAAAACAAATGTCTTGTCAGAAATTATGTCAGTTAGCTTGTACTAGTGAAAGAACTAGAATTAAAATGAAAAGTCTGTAAAATATCTCAATTATTATATCCATTTAGCTCAAGGTCGCTAATTATCGCACATCAACAGTAAAGAAATTTAATATCTGAGTATCACTTTAAATTCCTCTCAGAAATTATCATGTTAGCTAGCTGTGTCCTGATATGGACTTAAAGACACGCCCCCTGTGGTCTATGAAGTATTGAGAGAATAAATAAAAGAGGTCTCAATAATAATACTAATAATAATGGTCTTCTTCTTCTGATTATCATCATCATCATCATCATCATTATTATTATTATTATTCAGCAGATATTATGATGGTAATCGTTATTCGCGGTGTCCACCCCGAGGTCTCCCTTTGGCCACTAGGGAGCAGGCCCGGTCCCACCCGCTCCACCCATGGCTCCATGGTTGGTCGGAGGTTTGATGGGCGGGGCTGGGTGTTGGTGCTGGAGGGCGTGGCGCTCAAGCAAGGTGCGGTGGGTGAAGGCGCGGTTACACACGGTGCAGGAGAAGTTGCGCTCAACGCGATGAGTGCGCATGTGCACGTTTAGTGAACTCTTCTGTGTGAAGCGTTTACTGCACACGCTACACTGGAACGCACGCACACCCGTGTGCACCACCATGTGCTTCAGCAGGTAATCACGCAGAGAGAAGGAACGCCAGCAGATACTGCACTGATGGGGCTTCTGACCTGCGGACGCACGCACACACACACACACACACACACACACACAAATTCAGTGATATACACACCATTATATGTGTGCACACACACACGTTGTTTAAGTTGAGTCTCATTCTTCATGATGGCTTATTAAACAGGTGTGTTCGTGAGGTATAAGAAGGCGTGTGGTCGTCAGCGGGGTATAAGAGGGCGTGTGGTCGTCAGCGGGGTATAAGAGGGCGTGTGGTCGTCAGCGGGGTATAAGAGGGCGTGTGGTCGTCAACGGGGTATAAGAGGGCGTGTGGTCGTCAACGGGGTATAAGAGGGCGTGTGGTCGTCAGCGGGGTATAAGAGGGCCTGTGGTCGTCAGCGGGGTATAAGGGCGTGTGGTCGTCAGCGGGTTATAAGGGCGTGTGGTCGTCAACGGGGTATAAGAGGGCGTGTGGTCGTCAGCGGGGTATAAGAGGGCCTGTGGTCGTCAGCGGGGTATAAGGGCGTGTGGTCGTCAGCGGGTTATAAGGGCGTGTGGTCGTCAGCGGGGTATAAGAGGGCGTGTGGTCGTCAGCGGGGTATAAGAGGGCGTGTGGTCGTCAGCGGGGTATAAAAGGGCGTGTGGTCGTCACGGGGGTATAAGGGCATGTGGTCGTCAGCGGGGTATAAGAGGGCGTGTGGTCGTCAGCGGGGTATAAGAGGGCGTGTGGTCGTCAGCGGGGTATAAGAGGGCGTGTGGTCGTCAACGGTGTATAAAAGGGCGTGTGGTCGTCACCGGGGTATAAGGGCGTGTGGTCGTCAGCGGGGTATAAGAGGGCGTGTGGTCGTCAGCGGGGTATAAAAGGGTGTGTGGTCGTCAGCGGGGTATAAAAGGGTGTGTGGTCGTCAGCGGTGTATAAAAGGGCGTGTGGTCGTCACCGGGGTATAAGGGCGTGTGGTCATCAGCGGGGTATAAGAGGGCGTGTGGTCGTCAGCGGGGTATAAGAGGGCGTGTGGTCGTCAGCGGGGTATAAGGACGTGTGATCGTCAGCGGGGTATAAGAGGGCATGTGGTCGTCAGCGGGGTATAAGGGCGTGTGGTCGTCAGCGGGGTATAAGAGGGCGTGTGGTCGTCAGCGGTGTATAAAAGGGCGTGTGGTCGTCACCGGGGTATAAGGGCGTGTGGTCGTCAGCGGGGTATAAGAGGGCGTGTGGTCGTCAGCGGGGTATAAAAGGGTGTGTGGTCGTCAGCGGGGTATAAAAGGGTGTGTGGTCGTCAGCGGTGTATAAAAGGGCGTGTGGTCGTCACCGGGGTATAAGGGCGTGTGGTCGGCAGCGGGGTATAAGAGGGCGTGTGGTCGTCAGCGGGGTATAAGAGGGCGTGTGGTCGTCAGCGGGGTATAAGGACGTGTGATCGTCAGCGGGGTATAAGAGGGCATGTGGTCGTCAGCGGGGTATAAGGGCGTGTGGTCGTCAGCGGGGTATAAGAGGGCGTGTGGTCGTCAGCGGGGTATAAGAGGGCGTGTGGTCGTCAGCGGGGTATAAAAGGGTGTGTGGTCGTCAGCGGGGTATAAGAGGGCGTGTGGTCTTCAGCGGTGTATAAAAGGGCGTGTGGTCGTCACCAGGGTATAAGGGCGTGTGGTCGTCAGCGGGGTATAAGAGGGCGTGTGGTTGTCAGCGGGGTATAAAAGGGCGTGTGGTCGTCAGCGGGGTATAAGGACGTGTGATCGTCAGCGGGGTATAAGAGGGCATGTGGTCGTCAGCGGGGTATAAGGGCGTGTGGTCGTCAGCGGGGTATAAGAGGGCGTGTGGTCGTCAGCGGGGTATAAGAGGGCGTGTGGTCGTCAGCGGGGTATAAGAGGGCGTGTGGTCATCAGCGGGGTATAAGAGGGCGTGTGGTCGTCACCGGGGTATAAGAGGGCCTGTGGTCGTCAGCGGGGTATAAGGGCGTGTGGTCGTCAGCGGGTTATAAGGGCGTGTGGTCGTCAGCGGGGTATAAGAGGGCGTGTGGTCGTCAGCGGGGTATAAGAGGGCGTGTGGTCGTCAGCGGGGTATAAGAGGGCGTGTGGTCGTCACCGGGGTATAAGGGCGTGTGGTCGTCAGCGGGGTATAAGAGGGCGTGTGGTCGTCAGCGGGGTATAAGAGGGCGTGTGGTCGTCAGCGGGGTATAAGAGGGCGTGTGGTCGTCAGCGGGGTATAAGAGGGCGTGTGGTCGTCACCGGGGTATAAGAGGGCGTGTGGTCGTCAGCGGGGTATAAGGGCGTGTGGTCGTCAGCGGGGTATAAGAGGGCGTGTGGTCGTCAGCGGGGTATAAGAGGGCGTGTGGTCGTCAGCGGGGTATAAGGGCGTGTGGTGGTCAGCGGGGTATAAGAGGGCGTGTGGTCGTCAGCGGGGTATAAGAGGGCGTGTGGTCGTCAGCGGGGTATAAGAGGGCGTGTGGTCGTCAGCGGTGTATCAGAGGGCGTGTGGTCGTCAGCGGGGTATAAGAGGGCGTGTGGTCGTCAGCGGGGTATAAGAGGGCGTGTGGTCGTCAGCGGGGTATAAGAGGGCGTGTGGTCGTCAGCGGGGTATAAGAGGGCGTGTGGTCGTCAGCGGGGTATAAGAGGGCGTGTGGTCGTCAGCGGGGTATAAGAGGGCGTGTGGTCGTCAGCGGGGTATAAGAGAGCGTGTGGTCGTCAGCGGGGTATAAGGGCGTGTGGTCGTCAGCGGGGTATAAGAGGGCGTGTGGTCGTCAGCGGGGTATAAGGGCGTGTGGTGGTCAGCGGGGTATAAGAGGGCGTGTGGTCGTCAGCGGGGTATAAGAGGGCGTGTGGTCGTCAGCGGGGTATAAGAGGGCGTGTGGTCGTCAGCGGTGTATCAGAGTGCGTGTGGTCGTCAGCGGGGTATAAGAGGGCGTGTGGTCGTCACCGGGGTATAAGGGCGTGTGGTCGTCAGCGGGGTATAAGAGGGCTTGTGGTCGTCAGCGGGGTATAAGGGCGTGTGGTCGTCACCGGGGTATAAGAGGGCGTGTGGTCGTCAGCGGGGTATAAGAGGGCGTGTGGTCGTCAGCGGTGTATCAGAGGGCGTGTGGTCGTCAGCGGGGTATAAGAGTGCGTGTGGTCGTCAGCGGGGTATAAGAGGGCGTGTGGTCGTCAGCGGGGTATAAGAGGGCGTGTGGTCGTCAGCGGGGTATAAGAGGGCGTGTGGTCGTCAGCGGGGTATAAGAGGGCGTGTGGTCGTCAGCGGGGTATAAGAGGGCGTGTGGTCGTCAGCGGGGTATAAGAGGGCGTGTGGTCGTCAGCGGGGTATAAGGGCGTGTGGTCGTCAGCAGGGTATAAGAGGGCTTGTGGTCGTCACCGGGGTATAAGAGGGCGTGTGGTCGTCACCGGGGTATAAGAGGGCGTGTGGTCGTCACCGGGGTATAACAGCGTGTGGTCGTCACCAGGGTATAAGAGGGCGTGTGGTCGTCAGCGGGGTATAAGAGGGCGTGTGGTCATCAGCGGTGTATCAGAGGGCGTGTGGTCGTCAGCAGGGTATAAGAGGGCGTGTGGTCGTCAGCGGGGTATAAGAGGGCGTGTGGTCGTCAGCGGGGTATAAGAGGGCGTGTGGTCGTCAGCGGGGTATAAGAGGGCGTGTGGTCGTCAGCGGGGTATAAGAGGGCGTGTGGTCGTCAGCGGGGTATAAGAGGGCGTGTGGTCGTCAGCGGGGTATAAGAGGGCGTGTGGTCGTCACCGGGGTATAAGAGGGCGTGTGGTCGTCACCGGGGTATAACGGCGTGTGGTCGTCACAGGGGTATAAGAGGGCGTGTGGTCGTCAGCGGGGTATAAGAGGGCGTGTGGTCATCAGCGGTGTATCAGAGGGCGTGTGGTCGTCAGCGGGGTATAAGAGGGCGTGTGGTCGTCAGCGGGGTATAAGAGGGCGTGGTCGTCAGCGGGGTATAAGAGGGCGTGTGGTCGTCAGCGGGGTATAAGAGGGCGTGTGGTCGTCAGCGGGGTATAAGAGGGCGTGTGGTCGTCAGCGGGGTATAAGAGGGCGTGTGGTCGTCAGCGGGGTATAAGGGCGTGTGGTCGTCAGCGGGGTATAAGAGGGCGTGTGGTCGTCAGCGGGGTATAAGAGGGCGTGTGGTCGTCAGCGGGGTATAAGAGGGCGTGTGGTCGTCAGAGGGGTATAAGAGGGCGTGTGGTCGTCAGCGGGGTATAAGAGGGCGTGTGGTCGTCAGCGGGGTATAAGAGGGCGTGTGGTCGTCAGCGGGGTATAAGAGGGCGTGTGGTCGTCAGCGGGATATAAGAGGGCGTGTGGTCGTCACCGGGGTATAAGGGCGTGTGGTCGTCAGCGGGGTATAAGAGGGCTTGTGGTCGTCAGCGGGGTATAAGGGCGTGTGGTCGTCACCGGGGTATAAGAGGGCATGTGATCGTCAGCGGGGTATAAGAGGGCGTGTGGTCATCAGCGGTGTATCAGAGGGCGTGTGGTCGTCAGCAGGGTATAAGAGGGCGTGTGGTCGTCAGCGGGGTATAAGAGGGCGTGTGGTCGTCAGCGGGGTATAAGAGGGCGTGTGGTCGTCAGCGGGGTATAAGAGGGCGTGTGGTCGTCAGCGGGGTATAAGAGGGCGTGTGGTCGTCAGCGGGGTATAAGAGGGCGTGTGGTCGTCAGCGGGGTATAAGAGGGCGTGTGGTCGTCAGCGGGGTATAAGAGGGCGTGTGGTCGTCACCGGGGTATAAGGGCGTGTGGTCGTCAGCGGGGTATAAGAGGGCTTGTGGTCGTCAGCGGGGTATAAGGGCGTGTGGTCGTCACCGGGGTATAAGAGGGCGTGTGGTCGTCAGCGGGGTATAAGAGGGCGTGTGGTCGTCAGCGGTGTATCAGAGGGCGTGTGGTCGTCAGCGGGGTATAAGAGTGCGTGTGGTCGTCAGCGGGGTATAAGAGGGCGTGTGGTCGTCAGCGGGGTATAAGAGGGCGTGTGGTCGTCAGCGGGGTATAAGAGGGCGTGTGGTCGTCAGCGGGGTATAAGAGGGCGTGTGGTCGTCAGCGGGGTATAAGGGCGTGTGGTCGTCAGCAGGGTATAAGAGGGCTTGTGGTCGTCAGCGGGGTATAAGAGGGCGTGTGGTCGTCAGCGGGGTATAAGAGGGCGTGTGGTCGTCACCGGGGTATAAGGGCGTGTGGTCGTCACCAGGGTATAAGAGGGCGTGTGGTCGTCAGCGGGGTATAAGAGGGCGTGTGGTCATCAGCGGTGTATCAGAGGGCGTGTGGTCGTCAGCAGGGTATAAGAGGGCGTGTGGTCGTCAGCGGGGTATAAGAGGGCGTGTGGTCGTCACTGGGGTATAAGGGCGTGTGGTCGTCAGCGGGGTATAAGAGGGCGTGTGGTCGTCAGCGGGGTATAAGAGGGCGTGTGGTCGTCAGCGGGGTATAAGAGGGCGTGTGGTCGTCAGCGGGGTATAAGGGCGTGTGGTCGTCAGCGGGGTATAAGAGGGCGTGTGGTCGTCAGCAGGGTATAAGAGGGCGTGTGGTCGTCAGCGGGGTATAAGAGGGCGTGTGGTCGTCACTGGGGTATAAGGGCGTGTGGTCGTCAGCGGGGTATAAGAGGGCGTGTGGTCGTCAGCGGGGTATAAGAGGGCGTGTGGTCGTCAGCGGGGTATAAGAGGGCGTGTGGTCGTCAGCGGGGTATAAGGGCGTGTGGTCGTCAGCGGGGTATAAGAGGGTGTGTGGTCGTCAGCGGGGTATAAGAGGGCGTGTGGTGGTCAGCGGGGTATAAGAGGGCGTGTGGTCATCACCGGGGTATAAGGGCGTGTGGTCGTCAGCGGGGTATAAGAGGGCGTGTGGTCGTCAGCGGGGTATAAGAGGGCGTGTGGTCGTCAGCGGGGTATAAGAGGGCGTGTGGTCGTCAGCGGGGTATAAGAGGGCGTGTGGTCGTCAGCGGGGTATAAGAGGGCGTGTGGTCGTCAGCGGGGTATAAGAGGGCGTGTGGTCGTCAGAGGGGTATAAGAGGGCGTGTGGTCGTCAGCGGGGTATAAGAGGGCGTGTGGTCGTCAGCGGGGTATAAGAGGGCGTGTGGTCGTCAGCGGGGTATAAGAGGGCGTGTGGTCGTCAGCGGGGTATAAGAGGGCGTGTGGTCGTCAGCGGGGTATAAGAGGGCGTGTGGTCGTCAGCGGGGTATAAGAGGGCGTGTGGTCGTCAGCGGGGTATAAGAGGGCGTGTGGTCGTCAGCGGGGTATAAGAGGGCGTGTGGTCGTCAGTGGGGTATAAGAGGGCGTGTGGTCGTCAGCGGGGTATAAGAGGGCGTGTGGTCGTCAGCGGGGTATAAGAGGGCGTGTGGTCGTCAGCGGGGTATAAGAGGGCGTGTGGTCGTCAGCGGGGTATAAGAGGGCGTGTGGTCGTCAGAGGGGTATAAGAGGGCGTGTGGTCGTCAGCGGGGTATAAGGGCGTGTGGTCGTCAGCGGGGTATAAGAGGGCGTGTGGTCGTCAGCAGGGTATAAGAGGGCGTGTGGTCGTCAGCGGGGTATAAGAGGGCGTGTGGTCGTCAGAGGGGTATAAGAGGGCGTGTGGTCGTCAGCGGGGTATAAGAGGGCGTGTGGTCGTCAGCGGGGTATAAGAGGGCGTGTGGTCGTCAGCGGGGTATAAGAGGGCGTGTGGTCGTCAGCGGGGTATAAGAGGGCGTGTGGTCGTCACCGGGGTATAAGGGCGTGTGGTCGTCAGCGGGGTATAAGAGGGCTTGTGGTCGTCAGCGGGGTATAAGGGCGTGTGGTCGTCACCGGGGTATAAGAGGGCGTGTGGTCGTCAGCGGGGTATAAGAGGGCGTGTGGTCGTCACCGGGGTATAAGAGGGCATGGTTGTTGTTTCTTTTCTAATTCTGTCAGTCACAGCCTGTTACCGGTCTAGTAAAAGAAAGAGTGTGAAGTTGGTGTGCTCTCTTTTCTGTTCAGTGGAAGGGAGTGTGGCTGACATTGTCAGTTCCGGGGAAGGGGGTGTGGTCCATTTTCTACACCCGTTTTCTTCAAGTTAAAAGTCCTCAGCTCAATGTGGCTCCAGCGTGGAGCCGGTGTTCAGGGAACGAGTGCTCGCTCTTTCAGCTCTCTCACCATCTGCTGCGAGCTGACTGACTGTGCGACTGGTTGAACCTTTGAAATAAAGATTAATGTTGATTTCCTGAAAATTGTTTGTTGGGGTGAAAACATGGCCTAATGGTTAGAGAAGCAGCTTTGGGACCAAAAGGTCACCGGTTCGATTCCCTGGACTAGTGAACTCCCAACTGCCCCCCAGGCTGCTCTGGGTGTGGTGTACGTCGCTGTGGATAAGAGCATCTGCTAAATGCCATTAATGTAATGTCGGTAAAGAATAGTGAACTCTTTGCACATTTCTAAATGTATAATCTGTGGTTGGTAGAAGAGAGCAACTGGACTTGCTTGAAAAGTCTTGAAGACGTTTCGCCTCTCGTCCGAAAGGCATCATCAGTTCTGTCTGTCTAATAGGGAGTATCAAGTATTTATCCTCTCATGGATCATAATAGAATCCAAATCAGAATGCTGATGGCTGCATTGAAGGTGGCTGATAGATGTCATAGACACCCACCTCTGTTCAGTGATGGTCGTTCCAGGCTGACAAAATTGAACGATCCTCTCTGGCTAAGATGTCTGCCAGTTTTCTGGAAGTCCTCTCATACTCCCGCACTAGTCGAAGGGAACTCATCCCAAAGTGTGTAGAAACATATCTGTGAAGATACTCAGTCGTCCAGGTACATAGTAATCTGTGGTTGGTAGAAGAGAGCAACTGGACTTGCTTGAAAAGTCTTGAAGACGTTTCGCCTCTCGTCCGAAAGGCATCATCAGTTCTGTCTGTCTAATAGGGAGTATCAAGTATTTATCCTCTCATGGATCATAATCAACCACATCATTCAACCACAGATTACTATGTACCTGGACGACTGAGTATCTTCACAGATATGTTTCTAAATGTATAATTTTTAACCTTTGGTTCTGAAAACGTATCCAGTCTTTCCAAGTCAAAGGGCTCGAGTCTTTGATGAAAGTGGAAAGTCAAGAAATTGGGGACTTTAATTCAAGCCATGTGACTCGAGTCCATAACACTGGCATGCATAGTCTGTGTGTGTGTGTATAGACTGTATGTGTGTGTATAATGTGTGTGTATAATGTGTGTTTGTTTGTTTGTTTGTTTACCGGAGTGTATAAACATGTGCTTGCTGTAGTTCTTGCGTGATCGCAGCGATTTGCCACAGTGGCTGCAGTCGAATGACGTTTCTGATCCCTGAGCTGTAAAACTTGGGCCTGCTACACATGCTGGGGCCGGAGGGGGTGGGGCTGGGGTCAGCGGGGGTGGGGGCGGGGCCTGTTGGCACGTCTCTGGCATGCTGTCCATTGTCATAGCCCCTCCCACAAAGAAGGACGAGGGCTGTGATTCGCTGACAGGATACTGAAAGAGCATCTGGAGAAGAAGAAACACACAAAACTGTTCGACAGCTATCACGAAGTTAACTGGCCAATATTAACCAAAACAAGCAGTGGTAGTTAGTTACTGTCTGTTATTAATGCAGTTATTAATGCAGTTATTTTTTTAGAGTGAACACTCGTTCGAGGAAATAAACACTGCAATTTTCAGGTGTTTCACTGTTACAAAATACAAATTTCACTAATTTAAAATAACTGAGAAGCTATAACCAATCAGCACTGCTCAGAAGGTAAACTCCACCCCCAGTCATTGGTTTGTCGGTGGTCAAGGGAACTTTTTAGTTCCTGCACCAGAGCACGTATTTTTCTTTTGAACTCCACTGGATGAGTCGGGGATGGAACCTGCTGTACTAATCACGTTACCTGCTATTGAAACCCCTGTGCACTTTCCTCTGTGTGTGTGCGTGTGTGTGTGTTAGTTAGACCTGATTGTTGATGTGAGAAGTAGTTGGTGGGGACAGTGGTTTGTTGCCACGGGAACGGGGATTTGACACCAGAGCCTGGGACGCATCAGTCTGTGGCCAAAAACCACCAGCATACACATTCTGATCTTCATAAAACCCAGGCTGGAACACACACAAGTATCGGCTTCACCACTTTCCTTCATGGTGTGTGTGTGTGTGTGTGTGTGAGATTTTTGTTACCTGGCTGTATGATTGTGTGTGTGATTGTGTGTGTGTTGTGTCCTGACGCTCGTCCAGTTGGAACAGGTTTTCTCCTTCCTGCAGGTTCTCCTCATCCTTCACCACCACCTGCTCTGGCCCCATCACCTACACACACACACACACGCAGTTACAGTACCATTCCTGTACTAGCTTTATTATGATGTGATGTGTGTGTACGTGTGTGTTATTAACCTGTAATCGTAGTGGTTGTCTCTGTTTGCGGCTATGCCCCGCCCCCCTGTCTCTCTCTCCATCCCTCCCTCTGTCCTCCAGTTCCTCCCCCTCACTGAATCGCTCCATCCCCACAGGAAGCTCCTCAGCCACACCCACAAACCCTGTCCCACTGCCACCCCTGCCCAGTGGGGCAGGGTTGTTGATGGGGGTGTGGCCCGACTCCGCCCGGTTCTGGCTCTGACTCTGGTTCTGTGCAGTGGTTCTCTCAGCACTCTGGTTCATCATGTAATTCTGCATCTCCTGAGGACAGCTCACAGGCTTCAGAGAGGCCCCACCTCCGGATGCACCAAGCCCCTCCCCTCTGCACATCATGTCACTGAGGGGGGGCATCATTCTGCCGACTCCACCTGCTTCCAGAGAGGCTGCCTCCCCCTGCCCCGCCCCTGTACCAAAGAGCAAGAGAGGGTATTAGCGCAGAGTGATGAGTCCATCGATCTGTCTAACTGTCTGTCTGTTCCCTGTCTGTCTGTGCATCACCTGTCTGTCTTTGTGTTGTCCCTCTGTCTATCCTGTCTGCTTGCTGCCGGACTGTGTGCTACCTGTCTGTTTGTGTTTTACCCGTGTACGTGTTACACATCTGTGTTACCTGTCAGTGTGCTTACCTCTCTCTCTCTGTTGCATGCTGGGAGTGTGTGAGTGAGTGAGTGTGTGAGGATTCACGGTGAGAGCGTGATTGATTGGGGTTTATCCCGTTCTTTTTTCATACTTCATTTCTTGCTTTAAGCATTAAAATAACTTTCAGTTTAGCGTTATCTAAGACTTTGTGTTAATTGTTGATTTAGATTTGTTCGGAGGAAAGTGGTGACGTGGCGGGGTGTAGGAATGGCGTCTCACCCAGTTGGGTGTGGTCCTTCCCTTTCACTCCGCCACGGAATCGGGTGTGTCCCTGAAGCGGGATCGAGTGTGGAGGATGTGCTGCTTGCAGTCAGTAAACAGGTCGGATATGAAAATATCGCTTTAGCGTCTAGGATGAATAAAGCAGTGGTAATATTTTTTAAAGAAGAACGGCTGGTGAATCGTCTTCTTGAGACCAGGGTGTGGATAAATGAAGTGTTTGTGCCAATTACGCCACGAGTTTCGCCCACAGTTAAAGTCGCCATCTCTAATGTTCCCCCTTTTATCCCGAACAGTGGCATCGAGTGCGACCTTTCAAGGTTCGGGAAATTCACCACAATGAGAGTGATTCCACTGGGGTGTAAGAACGAGGCCCTGAAACATGTGCTGTCTTTTAGGCGGCAGGTCTTTCATGTTCCCCGAGTCTCCAACATTTTCCAACATTCCTCAAGTTTCCTTTCGTGTTTTACACGGAAATAAATCCTGCATGCTGTATGCGACTATGGGGAGCATGCGGTGTTTTGAATGCAGCAATATCAGCCATAAAAAGTTTGCATGTCCTCATAAAGCTCAGGCCGATGAGGGCGAAGGGACCAGCGATGGGTCGGTTGTGGTCCAAAAGAGACCCAAAGAAACAAATGGAGATTTCTGACTTGAGCGTCCCGGCTGTGGAAGAACCAGCAGGACAAAAATCAGTAACTGTAATGTTTCAATGGGAAACAACGGATAAAACAGAAACTGATACACTAACGGAGGCAGTCAGTGGATCAGAACCCTGCGGCACTGATCTGGGGTCAGATAGCAGGGCAGAGACCATCACGCCAGAGCCCGTTACTGACCCACCTGTCACAGACATCACTGTACTGAACACCGGAGAGCCACCGGCAGAAGAAGGGGGTGATGAGGTCACGGGGAATGAGGATGCTCTGTCTGAGATCTCCAGCCTGTCTGATCTGGGCTCGCAGGCGATGGATGAACAGCTCGACACTCGAGAGGAAATTAACATGCTTTTAGATCAAACATTTGGGAAAACAGTAGAGGTGAGTGATTACTTCTCCGATTTGGATAAGTTTATTGTGTCAGTGGTTATGTTACAGCGGACAGTCGGTTATGGTGTACTGTGCAGGAAAAAGAGATTCAGACTTAAGGAAATGTTGGCAAGATTGCGGAGGGGCAAGACCCCCGTCACTCGGGGGAAAAGTGATAAAGTCACGTGGTGAAGTCTATCCTCCTGTTTTCCTCTCTGTTACTGCTGATCCTGCCCTTTTTCTCATTTCCTAATGCAGTCTTTCTGTTTAGGGTCTCTAAATATTAATGGGGCTAGAGAAAGTGATAAAAGAGCTGTACTAGCAGAATACTTACGAATTAAAAAGTTGAGGTTATATTCTTGCAAGAGACGCATTCTGACAGCACTAATGAGGTGGAGTCGGGTGTTTGGTGGGAAGGGAACCATATTTTAAGTCATGGATCGAACACTAGTGCAGGAGCAGCAATTCTCTTCACAAAAAAAATATTAATGTCGCAGTGATCTCAGTAACCGAGCTCGTAAAGGGGAGGGGTTTAGTTGTTGAAGCCGAAATTCAGGGCACCTTGTTTCTTTTTATAAATATGTTTACGCGCCTAATAGCGGCCCAGAGCGCTCGAGTGTTTTAGGAAAGATAGACACCACGCTGCAACAGTGCGGTAAAGATTGTTTTATGGTAATGGGGGGGGGGGGGGGGGGAACACACACTGGAACTGCACTCCTGATTTTATTTTAGACAGAAATGGGGAGGAGCCTCATCCCCAGTCTAGGCAGCTGCTTCACAACCTCAAAAAAAGGCGAATTTAGTAGCTGTATGGAGAAGCAGAAATGTAAAATCAAGACAGTACACATGGGTAAAGGTGTCTGATGCTGTTTTTTCTGCTGCTAGATGAGACAGAATATATGTGAGCAGTTCATATAATAATAGAATAATCAATGCTTTTATATTCCCTAATGGTTTTACTGACCATCACATGACAACTGTTAACATAAACATGATTAAATGACCACACCCACATTATTATTGGCATTTTAATGTAAAACTGTTACTTGAAACAGTATTTTGTGAAAAGTTTATTTTATTTTGGAATCACTGGAAACAGAAGAAAAATGAATTTGAGAATCTGAGTCAGAGGTGGGGAAAACTCCGATAAAAACTTTTTGCCAGAACTATACTGCATGTGCTACTGCGAACATAAAAGCAACTATTCATAGGCTGGAGAAGGAGATTTTATACTTTGAAAGCAACTTAGAAAACCAAAATGCTCCAGAGGTGAGCAGGGCACTGCAGGAGAAGAAGCAGGACTTGAGTTTCTTTCTTCGGTAACGGGTGAAGGGGGCTCTGGTGAGAGCCAGAATGGCTGTAGTGACAGACATGGACGCTCCCAGTGCTTTCTTTTTCAAACTTGAGCAGAAGGCGGCACAACAGAGACAAAACGCTGCATCTTTGTCGACCTGATGGGTCCCTGACAACAGACCCAGCTGAAATGAGGAAGCTGGCAGTGGCCTTCTACTCCGAGCTCTACGCAGTTGGTAACGGTGATGAAGACAGCGCAGCCCAGCTTCTTCAGGGACTACCAGAACTCAGCCCAAGGCAGAGGGAGACCCTGGACACCAACATCACATTCAGGGAACTTGCACAAGCTGTTCAGCAGCAATCAGCAGGACGTGCGCCTGGAATAGACGGACTGCCAGCTGAGTTCTACAAGCACTTCTGGGGAGTGCTGGGGGAGGACTATCACAACGTGATGAAGGACCGTGCGACGAGGAGGCTACTGCCTAGTAGCAGCCAGCGTGCTGTTCTGTCACTGCTGCCTCACTCAAGAACTGGCGGCCTGTTTCCCTTCTCTGCCTGGACTATAAGATTTTAGCAAACTGTCTGGCAAATAGACTGAAAGTTTTTTTTTAAGCACTCTGATTCATAAGGATCAGCCATACTGAATGCCTGACAGATCTATCATGGACAATTTGTTTTTAAATCACAGACATTATAAACATTGGAATTACAGGGAAATATAATGCGGGCCTTCTGTCACTAGATCATGAAAAAGCTTTTGATCGGGTAGGACATGACTACCTTTTTAATGCTCTTAAAAGATCTGGGTTTGGGGAAACTTTTATCTCTTGGATTAAGCTCCTGTATGCTGATGCTTCAGTCATGGTGAAGGTGGGAGGTGGACTGAGCTGTCTGGTTCCAGTACAGAGGGGCATCAGACAGGGCTGTCCGCTCTCTGGACAGCTTTATAGTCTCACTATTGAACCTCTCCTCAGCAGGCTGAGGAGAACTCAGTGGTTTTAGTATTCCAGGTGACCCCACAGGAGAAAAACATGTATTGTCTGCATATGCAGATGATGTCACAGTTTTAATTATGAAGCAGGAAGATGTAGCAGAACTTAATGCCAGTCTGGCAATATATGAGAGCGCGTCTTCAGCCAAAGTCAACTGGGGAAAGAGTGAGGGACTCCTCATAGGTGGGTGGGAGAACACTGAACCACCATGAGTATCAGGGGGCTTACAATGGGGAAAGAATGGGATGAAGTTCCTGGGTATGTTTTTAGGGACAAACAATTTTAAGAAAAAGAATTGGGAGGGCATGCTGGACAAGGTGGCTGCCAAGTTGTCAAAATGGAATTGGGTATCGTCTCAGTTGTCCTACAGAGGGAAGGTCTTGGTGACAAACAACCTGGCTGCCTCCACCCTGTGGCACAAACTTGGCGTCCTGGAACCACCTGTGGATCTCATACTCGAAATGCAGAGGAGGCTGGTGAATTTTTTCTAGTCGGGCCAACACTGGACTAGGGCACCAGTGCTTTATCTACCAGTACAAGAAAGGGGACAGGGCCTGATCGACATACACAGCCAGATCTCCACTTTCCAGCTGCAGGCAGCGCAGAAGCTGCTATACAACGAAGATGCAGTATGGAAAAAAATAGCAAACACATTCCTGAGGAAAGTGGAGGGCCTTGGCTACACCCAGCAGCTGCTCCTGTTGAAAACACAGCAGATGGAGTTGAGGAGCCTTCCCAACTTCTACCAGTCGATGCTGCGAACATGGCAGTGGGTGTTTATGGTTCACAGTAGCCTCTCTCAGCCAGAGAAGTGGATCCTCGAGAGCCTTTGTTGTATAAGCCATGGATCTCATCAAGACTTCTGAACACTGCAAGTGTACAGGCATCTCTGTGGAGGAGCGGGCGCACAACACTGGCTCAGCTGAGAGAGAGCGATGGGTGGAAATCGGCAGTCTTCATACAAAATGTCACTGGCTTACGGTCCCCTTGCCTAGTACAAAAATTCATCAGTGAGCTCCAAGAGGCGCTGCCTGAGGGCCGTGGAGGAACCTCAAGGAGGCCTGACACACAGACGAGCGAGCACAACAACGACTACCCACCGTTCACTGTTTCAGCAGCTGCGGAACAACCACAAGAAGAGGATGGGGACATGCTCCTCTCTTTTCAAACTCCAGTGCTGGGGAACTTCAAGAGCCTCTCCAAGAAGGCAATCTACACTATGTGTATAAAAGTGACACACCAGGCAGCACTGAGAGGGCTGAAGGCCTTGGGGTGGTCAGGTTTGTTTGGCCTCGACTTCTCCATGAAAGGACGCTGGTGAGCCCTCTACAAACCCCCCATAGAGAAGCGAACTGCCAATCTACAGTGGAGAGTGAGCCGCAAAGCCATAGCTACAGACAGACACGTGGCACACCTGAATCCAGCAGTAGTGAGGGAATGTTCCTTCTGTGGTTGAGATGAAGATGTAGAGCACCTGTTCCTGAACTGCAGTTGGGTAGAGAACTTGTTTAGACTGTTGAAGGTGTGGTTCAGGGACCTAGGGGAGGAGCTCTTGCCCGAAACGTTTATAGGAGGGCCTAAATATAGTGTCACCAAGAAGGGAGAAGTTTGTTTATTGAATTTTTTTTTATCAGGCTTGGCAAAAATGGCTATCTGGAAAACCAGAAAAAATAACCTTAGGGCTGGTCCAACAGATGTGGTGGGCGTGGTGAGGGGGATGTTGGGAGCACGGCTGAAGCTTGAATATTCTTATTATAGTTTGATTAAATGATGTTGAAAAGTTTTGTGCATTACGGGGAATATCTGATGTCCTCTGTCGGATAAATGAGGATGGTCAGCTGATTTTTAATGGTTCTTATGACTTACCGCTCTTATAGTTTTTATTTTGTCTTACTATTTATGGAAATGTACAAAATTGTTTTTTTCTCTTGGTTCTACTGTTCTATCTAGTTGTTTTTTTATATTTGGGTGTTTGTCCCTTTTTAGGATATTTTAGAGACAGTATATATTTATGAACTTTAAATTATTTGCACATGATTTAAGTGATATTTATATATTGTGTCTGAAGTACAGCTGTCTTCAAT